>NC_056522.1:108937428-108959254 GCF_019175285.1 Sceloporus undulatus | reverse complement strand
ATTATTATTATTATTATTATTATTATTATTATTATTATTATTATTATTATTCAAACTTTAAGAGTTAATAAAGATACATGATTCTCCTCAATATACCCAGATAGCAACATGCAAAACCCGTATTATATCACAGGGCGGTTACAGAGTGAGTTCCTCTCCTTATCCTGGGCTGTAGGCTTTTGTAGTTAGTGTTCAACGGAGTATGAAAGAATGGATGTAAGTTCCTAACAAGTGCCAGGTAGACATTTAAGTCTAACCAAACAGGCTGGTCTGCTATTTGCTGAAATTTATATTTTAATACTGCAAAGTCATATTTTAAGGCACACAGGCCCTTAGAAAACAATAGATACACTCATGATGGAGGGGGCTGGAGGTGAAATGAGCTAGCATGGTGTGGCTGTTCAGATACCCATTCATACATGGAAACTTCCTAGGTGACTTTGGGCAAGTCACATCTTCTCACCTTAGTTTTATTTTGCTTAAAAAAAAATCCTATAATAGGATCACTACAAGTGGAAGTTGACTTGAAGGCACATAACAAGAACAACAAATGGGGCCCTACCTGGCTGTAATAGGATGGGATCCCCTGTCACCTGACCAGCTTTTTATGTTTATCTTTCAGTTGTCAGAAGGGCATTCATCAAGCTTATGATTCCAAACAGAATGCCTTACATAACAATTAAAAATGTTTAGAAGGTAATGATACTGTTGGACACAGCACAAAGCAGTTGCTTGGTATTACCTTTTGTTGAGGTGTGCCTTCATGTTGTTTCTGACTTTTGATGTTCCTTGGGCTGTGGGGTTTTCTAGGCAAGATTTGTTCAGAAGAGATTTGCCATTGCCTTCTTCTGAGGCTGAGAGCATATGAGTTGCCTAGAGTCACCCAGTGGCTTTCATTGCCAAGCTGGGAATCGAACCCTGGTCTCCAGAGTTGTATTCTAACTACTATGCTTCACTGGCTGGTAATGTACTGGTGTTGTCTAAGACATTGTTTTATCTTAGCAATCAATCATTTTTGAACACGAATTAAGTAACAAAATAGCAAATGCTGAGAAAGGGCAGATTAAACATAAAGTGATAGAATAGCCTTACTTTTATGAAAATGCTCAGAACTTACATAATAATCTAAGCAGCTTGTTATTGATACTCTATTAATGCATGGTTTGCATGAAGTGTTACAATTAATTGATTTTAAAAAAATATTGCACAATACCAAGCTTTATTTTAATATTTTACTTTCTCTCCTGCTTTCTTCATGCGCTGTCCTAGTTAACAGTAAAAGCAATTCAATTATTTTACAGGCAGTAGATATAAACATATAATTATGTATACAAATAAACAGCTTTGTAACCTTGCTTTATTTATTTCAGATCTGTGCCAGTTTTTAAAATTTGCTTCCTGCACTGAGATTTTAAAGCTGCTGCTTACTTCCCAGGTATTTCTGCTCTGTCCTCTGAGCTGTGCATATTTCAAATCTGACCAGGATTTGCTATATGGAAATTTTAAAAAGCAGGTTCAATCCACATAGATATTAGTACTCCAAATCTTTGGAAATGGAACACAGAAAAGAAAAAAAGTCCTCAACTCCAATCCTCTTAAAGAAAACCAAATTCAGGCAAGGAGAAAGTCAGCACATGGATTTCAAGAAGTGCAGGACTAGAGGTCCTTAGTCCATTTTTACATAGGTACCTTTAACAGGGTGTTATATAAGAACTATCTGGTAAATGTATGGTTTCTACAGCAACTTTTCTATTCATAGGCATAAAAAATAGTGTAAACTATGAAATATGCCAAGTCTTCTGCAACTGAGGTGCCAAATGCCTATATACTTAAATGGAGGTAGAGATGGCACAAATCTTTTGGCCAGTTCTGCAAACCTAAGCCTCATTTTTTTCTAACTTCAGTGTAAGGCAATATGTTTGCTTATTTTGTTCCATACCTTATTTTGGCTGACATTGAGTACACATCAGAACTGTGGTGGGCTTTGATATTTTTAGATACAGTTAAAAATCTAATATATTTTACCTCCTAGCTTTTAGAAGTTTACCACTTGTTTTGAAGAAGAAATGTCTAGTACAAGCAACTCCATGGGCGCCTTGTTCTCGAACTTGTGGCATAGGTATATCTGATCGAGTGACCAATGAAAACAGTAAATGTGTAATGAGGAAAGAAAAGAGACTGTGTTACATTCAACCATGCCAAGCAAATTTTCCAAAGACACTAAAGGTATGTTGTAGCGCAGAATACCATTTTCTCTTCAGGCACATAGTATTAACTTACAAAATGGTTGGTTTTCAAAGAACTAGCATCTGTGCCATATATTGTGGAGGACGGTGTAGAGTGTTGCTATGCAATTGTGGAAACCTTGGTGGATTATTTATCCTGCATTTTAGGATTAGGCATGCAGTCATAATTCATCCATCAGAAAGCTGTGGGTCTTCTACTATATAGCCTTCATAGCTGGCCTGGAAATGGCAGCTAACCAGTTTTACAATTGTGCATTTCTTCTCTGCACAACTGGAAACTAAGGGAAGGGAGATTCTTTCGGTTGGTGTCTGTAATTTCCAAATTAAGCAGACTAGATTCTCCCAAAATCTAGTGACACAGGTTAAGTGCTGAATTTTAGACATCACCGATCCATCTCCCACCTAGAGCGTGTCACTATGGTTTAGTTAGCAGCAGAATATTCCGTTACAAGAGACTTAAATGTGTAGGTTTAAGTTGCGCAACAATGCACAATGTTGCAAACAATGCACAAGGCTGAAATTTTATCTTCAACTAGGTTTGCTGTAATAGCAACTAAAAATGGACCTGAATGCTGCTAGAATTTATGTAATATATTAAACTTCATTTGGAAGATAACACTGATAACACCTCCCCCCTCCCTCTATTTTAAGATCCCTAGAGGAAAAACATGTCAGCCTACATTTCAGCTTCCCAAAGCAGAGAGACTAGCCTTTTCTGGATGCACAAGCAGACAAAGATACAAGCCAATATTTTGTGGAATCTGCCTGGACAGGAGATGTTGCATACCCAACAAGTCTATAATGATTACAGTACAGTTTGACTGCCCCAAGGAAGGCACCTTCAAGTGGAAGATGATGTGGATTACATCTTGTGTTTGTCAGAAAACATGCAGTGATCCAGGAGATATGTTTTCTGAACTCAGACTTTTATAGATAATGTGCTTGGCAGGATGGCAGGTAAGGTAATCAAATGTCCCTATGAAAAATCAAAACTTTTTCAGTCAAGACAGCTTGCCCCTTTCAGAACATACTTTACTGTAAAAAGAAGTGAAATGTGTATTATAAACAACTGTAAAATATTTTCTAAAGATTTCTAAAGGCACTGAACTATCAGTTGTAGAACATTTTCCATAACTGTTCTGTAGCCTTCTAGGCAGACCATTTGTTTGTTTGTAAATCTTTGGTAATATTCCCTTTGACAACTTTTGATTCCAGCTTTGAGTACAGTTGCCCCTCCTTTCTCGTGGACTTGAGGTCCATGGTCTTGAATATTCATGGAGGGGCGACCTCCATTATTTTCAATGGGGTGTGCTCTCCGTGTGTGCTTGTGGGCACGTGCCCCATTCAAGCCTATGGGGCTTGAATATAGGCAAGTTTCCATTTTTGTGGGGTGGTGGTTTAGAACAGATCCCCCATGAAAATGGAGGGTTGACTGTACTATACGGGAGGAAAGTGGGATATAAATAAATAATGAACCTTTTCTCTTCAGCTAAAAGGGAAAACAGGCATATAATTTTTTAATATATTTTTTCTTCTGATGATGATTATTTGTCTGTACAAGGTGTGACCTGGAGTACACTATTTTTTTAAACCAGTGGTCCACAAAACCTTTGGTGCTACTGCCCCCTCTCCTCTTGGGTAACAATCCTAGCACACACACACACCCCATGTGTATTTCTTGATTTTAGGTCTACTGTTATACTACATATTCAAAACAACCAATTTCCATTGCTGTTTCCTTTGTACTCAGTCACCCGAGGAGTTTTAACTGCATAGCTGGCTAAGCAGTGACTAAGAAGTCTTTCGTCTGTGCCAGCCTTGTGGCAGAGGCATTACTAGTGTTAAGGGTTAAAAGCTAACAAGAAATGTTGAGATGTGTGGTGACCATGAGCAATCAGAAGCCAGAGGACAAAACTGATGAGCTTCAGCTGCTGAGCACAGCAACACGGAGTGTACAAGGTCATTCTACTGCCTGCATGCAGGAAGCCTGTAAGATGAACATGTGTCTGTTTAGACAAGGGGACAGTTTTCTGGGTGGCACAGGAAGCTGGTAACAGCCATGAACGGAAGAGGCTGGGTTTTAGAACTGCATGGCATTGTGTCTATATAAACTCAGAGGCTTCCAGGAATTGTTGTTGGGTTTTGTGAGAGGAGTGGATTGTTAGTTCTGTATAGTAAAAATCGCGTTGGATAATTGGTTTGCACTTGTAAATAAAGATAAGCACTTTCGGGAGTTCGGCTTGTTTGTCGTTAAACATCAGAAGCCTGGTGAGAAGCTGGACAGTTCCCGGTGACCTGCATTCCATCATTTCTGGAAGACAACCATCCGCTGTTACCTTTGCTGAGGGCTGAGGACACGCTTCCAAGATATGCCAGATACTCTGCTATATCCTGACAACTTGGTGGTATGGGGTGTGCAGGCCGCACCAGGTGACACCATAAGTGGAGTGACACTACAACTTCCACCATAGCAACACTACTATTGCTCCTCAAATGCTTACCTTTTGGAAGAAACAGGGCATAGTATTATTGTATCTTGTAAGTCATGAGGAGCCCAGCAGAAGAAGTGTAGCCAGATAGTGGGGCAAACAAAGCCTCTCTGCCCACTGAGCTTCAAACACCACCCTATGGGAGGAGACAGGGCAGGATTTCCTGGGTTCCTCTGTTCTCCTGGCCCCATTCATTAGAGAGGGAGAAGCAGACAAGAAAATCAGGAATCAAGTGTCAAGAAGGCTGCTGTCTGCCATTGATACAAGAGCTTCCAGATTCAGAAGTGGGGTGCAGGAGGAATCCAGAGATTGTTCCTCCTTCTAACTCCCAAAGCAGAAGATTGTTGTGTCAATTCTGTTTTCAGCTTTGGGAACTGTCTCCCATTGACATACCTGTTTCCTGCTCTGGGTATTAAGAGGAGGAAGAATCCCTGGATTCCTCCTATGCCCTACTCCTGAAGCTGGTGGCTGATGTCTCCCATTCTAACAATAGCCTTCTACTTCAGGAGTTAGGACGAGGAAGAATCCGTGGATTCCTCCTACACCCCTCATGAAGCTGGAATTTCTTGTGTAAATGGGAGATAGCAACTTCCAGCTTAAGAAAATAGGATAACAAAGAAGTTGTTTATGTGACCACTGTTGCCATTACATTCAGTGATATGGGGAATTATTAGGATGTAACATTAGTACAAAAAACATGATTCTACCTGGTCTGTCTGGTGGGGAAGATCAACTGGGGGGGGGGGGTTGACTGCATGAATTATTGCACCAGTGATATATTATCAGTCCCAGTGATTCCACTGCCTTGCAGCAAAGACCAGTGCTGGCAAGAAGCCTCTTGGTTGCTGCTCAGCCAGCTGCTCCGAGGGTGACCAGGTGACAAGGGAGAAGCTTTCCCCAGTGAAGAAGGACTCTCAATCCTTCAGTGGGGCAGGCAAGGCTGCAGCCAGTGTGTGTGTAGGGGATTCACAGAGACCACATGCTCTGGACTGGAGATTGGCAAGGATGGGAAAAGGGAGATGTAGTGGAATATGGCAGAATTTTGTTGTCAACTTCCCCTCTCTCTTGAAGCTTCTTATACAGCAAAATATTTTCCAGGGGATGAAATTGTTCTAGGTAAAATTACCACATTACTCCTTCCCACCCAAGCAGACAGCCTCTTTAGATTCCAGTTCCTTCTGCAAACATAAGTCAAATTGCAACCGAAATCAGAGTGTATATGAAGTCAAATGTGATACTATAATATATTTGAGTTTCAGTATGTTTTGAGTATACAGTAATCAATATGTCATTTAGAGTTAGTGCAAGTGGTACTCTGGAGTAGTTGGTCATCAGATATGTAACAGTTTGGGGAATGTTGTAAACAGTGCTGTATTTTATTATCTGTAATCACTGATTTAACATGCTGGATTATATTTTATGTAACTATATATTTTTTATTTTACAACTGAAACTGTTAATAAAATATCATTTACAATAAATATTTACAAATAAAGTGACAATTATACAAAATAAGTTTGTTTTGGTAAGAAACATACAGAAATATCTTCAAGCACACTGCTTTAGTTTTAAAAAAATCATATATGAAGAGATATAGTGCAAAAAGTTTACACAATATGCTTTTTTACTTCCTTGACATATGCAATATCAAAAATATGTGAAACTCAACATATCCACTCTCCTTTGAGACCAACATTCGTCCAAATCAGTACACAAGACACTTTCTTAAGTATGTAATCCAACCAAAATATTTCCTTGAAATTCTCCACTAAAAATGTACATAACAGTTCTAAACCTGGACTAGATCACATTGAGATAGCTTACTGTTAAAGTTCTCCCTACCAAACCCCTCAGTTGTTATACTGCTATTTCCAGTCTTGGAGGATCTACGGCTGGTCCACAATTGGAAGCATCTAGTTGATTATATTCTTCTATTAAATCTGACAAAGATGAAAGGCTTTCAGAGAAAGAGCTCTGCTCCATCCCATCAACGTGCAGGTAATGATGAAGGTGAGCCTGCAAGAACAAACCTTACTTTAGTCATGTTTACTTGGAAAAAAATAAACAAATAAATGAACTGTTCAATATTGCAAGCCTGTTCTACCCATATTACAAAGCAGGGTTGTAGCCTTGATATGTGAACTTGTTTGTGATGAAGAAAGCATGGAATGTGGATTTCATAGTCCAATCCAGAGTCAAAGGGAAACTGGGCCAGAAGCCAGCATTTAGTGCAGGTGTAGTGGTTTGAGCATTGGACTATGACTCTGGATATCAGTTTGATTTCCCACTTAGCCATGGAAACCCACTGGGTGACTTCAGGCAAGTCATACTTTCAGCCCAACTATCAGAGAAAGGAACTGGAAAGACCATTACTGAATATCTTTTTGTCTAACAAAACCCTATGAAATTCATAACAAAAAACTAAGTCAACAGGCGACCTGAAGGCACACACACACATATCTGGTACCAAGTGTTTCTCAATAATGACTGTAATATAAGTACAAATGAACTCGGTAAAATTGTGTCACTACAATTTCCATGGCATACCTTTTTCTTGTACAGCCGCATGAATCTTTCCCTGAGTTCTATGAAAGTAGGTTTTACGCAAGTGTTGTTGGCCAATGCCAACAAAGAGTGGGAATGGCCCACAGGAGGCACTGAACACAAGCCAGTTTTCCATCCTTCTTGATTCCAGGAGACAAACTGAAGTGATGGTTTCATCCTGCAACAGAAGTGAGAAAAAAAAAAAGGGGGGGGGGGGAAAGCAAGCAATAAAGTAAGGACTACACAAAACACAAATGTCAATAGCAGAAATGACCATTTGTTCCTGGTGATGCATTCATGTGATTTCAGCCACATGAAAGACGCTACATTCTCAAATACAGTTTTTATTTATTCTTCTAAATTGTGTTCTGTTAAAAGATGTAGAAAGCATCTACCTGAACAATCTGGTAGTATTATATTTACAAATCATTCTGTTTCATGAAAAATTGACTAGATCACATAAATCCATTTAGGTTATTGAGAACATGATCCATCACCCATGAGCACAACTATTCAAGAACAGGATCAACGGAAGCTCAATATACTGGTTTTGGTCCTATGATCAAGCAGCTGCTATCTAATATGAGCAGTTAATAATTCGCCCTCTTAATATAAGTTGTGCGCAAACCTTTCAATATTTCTACGAAGATCCGAAACCTGTACATTTCCTCTCACTAGGAGGGCGCAGGCAAGGTATAAGCTGTGTTTTGGGTCAGCTCGTAACAGCTGATGATCTTTACTAAAAGCATCTGAAAACATTTGGTCCAACCTAAGAGAGAGAGAAAAATTAGCTCACAGTGCTTATAAATATTAATAAAATCATAGCATTTGCCCATTAAGAAATTACTGGATATGTGTCAAATAAATAAAAGTAGAAAACTGTCATTACATAGTTTGAAAATACGTCAGATTTTTGCAGGTTTTGAATAATCACAGAACACAAACAACAAAGTCTTGTGACACCTTAAAGACAAACAAGTTAGACATAAGACAAAAAACTCTACTGAGCTTTTATCTTTTTATGGATATTACTATGCAGATTAAATTCTTCTGTAGGTAGAAAGCAGCTATCATTCATGACATATCAAACAAAACAAGGGATTGCTAGATGTTTAAGTGCCACAAGAATCTTTTCTGTTTTTGCTGCAAAAGATGAACATGGAAACCCCATTTCAAACTGTAGCAATGTCAAACAAAATTACCCACCTTCGTGGAGGTACGTTAACATCTGCCAACGTATACAGTGGTGTCAAGCTGGAAACCAGATAATGAAGTCGAGGAAAAGGAACTAAATTCATGCTGATTTCATTAAGATCCATATTAAGAGAGCCTTCAAACCTAGCAGAGCTGAAGGTGATACAGGTAATGCAAAAAATTAAAAGAAATGTTTGCTACTAGATACTTCTTGGTTAAATTATTTGTACTTGAAAAAACATATGAAAATAATAACTCTTTACTCCTTTGAGTATTTATTAACTCACACTAGCAAGTCACATGATTTCCAGTAAAACTCATTAAAGTCCTAATGTCAGCTATGACAAAATCTAAAACTCTTCATCCTGAAGAGCTACAAGAATACCACTTGTGCTGTCTAAGAAGTGCAACAAAGCTTTTATTCTTGCCATTAGTAAAAAAGCTGTTTATTTCCATTTTGCTTTCTTTTTTCATGATGATATTTACAAGCTTCTATTATAGTTGGGAATAATAAAGATTTGTTTCCAGCAGATAACAGACAGAATTCTGTTATTTGCCAGGATCTCTGATACTATTTCTGTTCTAAAGACAACAATCTCAGTCCAAATAGGATCCAGTACACTAAGATTAGGAGAAAAAAAATCAAAGGGAAGTTTCAGATCTATAACAGCACTTACTTCTATAGGGATGGGCTTGTGTACAGTGCACTGTACTGTATGACCCAGATCATCTGGGGATTGTTATCAGAGCATTACAATGAGATAAAAAAAATCTAACTGAATAATGAAAATTACTGCCAAGACACTGCAGCTGTGTCTCTCAGGGGTCCACATTTTCTGTGAAGGAATCCACAGGAATCACCGTGTACAGTACAAAGATTTTTTTAAATGTCTCAGCTGGTTTATAAGACTGTCTTTTATTAAATATCAGGCCTGAGAAATGGAAAGGAGTGAGCAGGGCATGTAACAGGAAAATGTAAATGCCACATGTGATATAACTTTCAGCATAAATTACTGATGAAATAAAAATCTGAACATTTTTGAGGATGGATATGACTCAGATTTCAAAATCATAAAACAATTAAGTCATTTAAAAGATTAGAAAATATATACTCCTTTCCCACTATTATGCTGACTTTTAATACTTTTTTTACATTGTACAGTAAACCCTGGCCAGATTTCTGAAAGCAAACCTGCTGGCACTGTGTTATACAGAGAAGACAGTATCTGGCATATTTGGAAGAAACCCCCCAGTTCTGCATAAATTCATCAATCAACCAACACACATAGCTATAAAATAATAATAATAATAATAATAATAATAATAATAATAATAAATAAATGAAAGAGAATGATATGAACCTCCAGACTGTGTTGAACTATAACTTCCTCCATTCCTCATCATTGACTATGCTGTCTAGAGCTGCTGGGAACTGCAGTCCAACAATATCTCCATGATTTCTACCCCTGTACCCTAGAACACAGGATGCAGAATCATCTTTAGAAGCCATGGATTAAACCACAGCTGAAAAGAAAGAAAACGGGGTTGGGGTTAGTAAAGAAACTTGGCCTGGTGAAGCTCCTAACAACCTTTTTTTTTTATGGTGGGTGCATGTAATGCATACCATGAGAGTATCATTTCCCTCTTTGTGCTATATAAGAAAACTGACACCCTGCATCTTGTGAAACTACCATCTTCTGTCTGCGAACAAAAGAATTCCTTTGATGGGTTGCAGAAACTTCCAACTCATATTGTTAAACTTTTTTGAAAAAAAATCAGAGTAATTATTTAGTTTCTGAATATAATTTTCAAAATCTCACCTTGTCAAGTTCAACAGTAAATTTGCCACAATATTATTCATAGCATCAAATGCTTTCTCCCGAATGTGTTTTATTCCACCTGCACTTGAAGTTATCAAGCTGGTCTGCTTTACAGCTGATCCTAGCTTTCCACAGTTGGTCATTTGATGAATTTTGCTAACTATATCAAACAGAGACTTGGAGAGAAAGGTGAAAATGTTTGTAAGAAGTACAATGAGAAAAATAAGCTTTGCTACACAGCCCTATGCATGTCTCCAGAATAAGCTACAATGAGTTCATTGAGGCCCTCAAGTTAAATTTGCATGTAGCCTCTATAGTTACATAAGTTATTTCCAATATATTTGGAAACTATGGGGCAAAACAGAATGCCTTTATAAAGTGGTGCCCTGGCACCCTGCAGTCCCAATCGGGCAGTTTGACACTCTAAAAAGAACTGGCAAAATGCCACTTCTTTTTAGAATGGCAAAAAGCTGCCTTTGCCGCCACTGCAGTGGCTTTTCACTGATTCTTTGGCACACTGTCTCTAAATGCTGCACCAAAGAAACAGTGTGACACCACCCACCATGTAATTGGCCGTGATGCCGGCATCGGGGAGGAGTCGGGGTGGCCAGTGTGCGGTTGTCATGCCCCCACTCCAGCCCGATGCCAGTGTTTAGTGCCGGTCTGTTTAGCCCCTAAGAAAGAATATTTTGCATAGATCATCAACAACAAATCCCACTGATTTCAACTCTTAAATATGACACAGGAAGCAATCCTGACTATCCAAGATGGTTAAGATATAGCTGAGCTGACATTAAGTCTGCTGAAGCTAAACCCTTCTCAGTCTTGGGATGCTGGAAATTACTTAGTACTTTCACACTGATATACCTTTATCTTGGCTCTGTAACTGTGCCCCAAGGCTGGAGGATGTTTGATCTAGCATACTACACCTACTCTGTCATCCCACTGCCTCTCTGCCCCCTCTCCCCACCCTTTTTGGGAAGAGATGTTCTGCCAGCAGATTTTAGACAGCAGAACAGTTCTTTTGACAGATCTAATTTAGACAAGGCTTTGGCTCTTAACTCATGTGGGAAAAGGATATTCTAATGTGGTGTACTGTGCTTTTATTTTTAATTATATTTAAACTGTTTTAACATTGTGCTTTTAATAGAATTGTTTAATTGATTTTTAACTTTTGCATAGCGAGTTTTTAGCTGTATTTTGTTTTAATTTGTTGTAAACTGTTTTGAGTTCCTTGTTGGGAGAAAGGCAGGATAAAATAAATAAATAAATAAAGAAGCAGATTCTTTTAGCAGAAGAGATTACTACAGGAAGAAAAAGTTTGTGCCTAATATGAAACTGCCACATCTTGGAGTTAGGATTACACTGTAAGGCCTAATTCCATTCCAGTGCACTTGAAGCCTCTGTAGATGGTTTGTTTTATGTTTGATTTTTAGTTGCTTCAGTGAAAGGGCAGCTTAGACCTCTGGGATATTAGCTACTCCCCCTAGTTTGGTGTCATCTGCAAATTTGATAAGTATGCCCCCAATTTTGTCCTCCAAGTCATTGATAAAGATGTTGAATAGCACTGGGCCCAGGACAGAGCCCTGTGGGACCCCACTGGTCACTTCTCTCCAGGATGAAAAGGAGCCATTGTTGAGCACCCTTTGGGTTCGGCCAGTCAACTAATTACAAATCCATGTAACAGTTGCCTGCTAGACAAGGCAACTGTTACATGGATTTGTAATTGGTTAACCAATTGGAGGTCTTTAAACAGAGGCTGGATGGCCATCTGTCGGGGATGCTTTGATTTGGATTTCCTGCATGGCAGGGGGTTGGACTGGATGGTCCTTGCGGTCTCTTCCAACTCTATTATTCTATGATTCTAGACAGATATATTTTCTTGTTATTACAATATTCCATTGCAACTTTTGAACAAAAAAGAATGGATGTGCTTCACAAATTTAAAATATGCATATGTGTTAAAATGTTGTATAGAACAAAAGCCAGAAACAAAAAAGCAGCAGAAATTATTAATATCTATCATGCAGAATATAAAGGAGAACATTTCCTCAGACTCCAGTGGTCCTGAAGGCTAAGATACAAACAAGGTGGGAGTGGAATGAACTTCTCCAGGGAAGGGTATTCACAATTTTGGTCTCAAGTAATTCTTTAACATTCGGGGGGCGCGGGGCGCGGGGGAGCTAGAATAGGATTCTGAGGAAAATCATGGTAAATTAAGTTTTCCAAGTCCTATTCTTTTACGATAACATCATTAGAATTTTAAGTCTCTCTAGTCCCAGACTGATGACACAGATGTTACCTTTGTGCCTGTAACTTGTCCTTTATTCTTCCTGAAGGTGTGATGAGGTTGGCTGTCCTTTATTCATAATAAAATTTGGGCTTTTCATGTTTAAAAAAACAGTAACATTATCACATACCCTGCCCCCTTCTTCCATTAAGAGAAGTAGCTCACTTTTCATTTATACTTCAAACAATGTAGGATATGGTCAAAATAAGACTTAACACTGATGCACCCATTTTGATTCAAATATTATGTTGTTTTTCCTAAAAAGTGTAGACTTTTTCTGCTCACTTGAAACCAAAATTTGACAATAACTCCGAGCATATAATAAAGATACCATGTATTAGCCATTACTAAAATATTTCTTACTAAATCTTATCGTAACATGAAAGAAACACTGCAGAGCCACACTACCTATACATCATCCACATGATACCATAGGTACTTACTTCATTTTCAATTGGCAATACACAGTCTGCATGGTCACTGAGCTCTTTCATAGCTAATACACTGTTATAAGGAGATGTGACGACATCGTCCTCACGAGATGGATAAACTGAAGTAACAAACCTATAAACTTCTGGAAATTCATCCTCAAGCATTTTTAGTATAAATGTACCAAGCCCAGATCCTGTTCCTAGAAGCAAGATAGAAAATAGTTACAAAGACAAGAAGCCACATGTTGTCAGTTTCCTTTGCTACTCTTGATTTTTAAATCATGTTCACAAAGCAGCATCAAGCTAGGATTGCTAATCAGTTTTTATCCCAAGCTGGCCATTCACAAGGAATACATCTTGTAAGGCTAATGGTATTTTACTACTGTGAAAGGAATCTCAGAAAGAAGGAATTGGAATGATTTGTCCTATTACTACAGTCTGTTCTTTAGTCTTTGGGGAACTGCAAAGAAAAACTGCCACCCTAGAAAGAAGGAAAGGCAACCATACCCTCTAGAACAGTAGTTCCCAAACTTTGGTCCTCCAGACATTTTGGACTTTGTCTCCTAGAATTCCTGACTTTTGCCCAAGCTGGCTGGGGCTTCTGGGTGCTGAAGGCAAAAATATTGGAGGGCCAAAGTTTGGGAACCATTGCTCTAGAACTATAGTGGAGGAACCACTAGAGAAAGCAATCTCGATTAACATACTGCATCTCAAATATTTGATACTTCAGAAAAGCTTCTAATAACGGTTACTGAGACAGAAGAGTCCTCTGAATTCAATACACACTTAGCTGGGGTTGTTGTTTTTCTGTTTGTTGTTGTCAATAATGTTCAATCAGAACTGAAAAAGATGTAGCTGATTAGAATACTATAAAGGCACCAGATTCCATCTGATCTTGAAAGCTAACCATGGTAACTCCTGGTCAGTACTTGGATGGGAGACTGCCAGTGAATACCAGGTGCTATAGGCTATATTTAAGGGAGGAACTGGCAAAACCATCTCTTGAGTATCCTTTGCCTAAGAAAGCCCTATGAAATTCCTGGGTCCACCAAAGGTTGACAGGTGACTTAAAGGCACATACGCATGCACAACTGGTTATGGCTGAAATTTCTGAGAGCCTTTTATTCTACTCTATTAATTTACTTTATTCTATCAATACTCTTTTTGAAGTCAATGAAACATTCTAGAGTGCCTTATGCATTAATTTTAAACACTTATGTTCTCCACATAATTGTATTTCTCAGTTACTACAGGTTAACTATCCCTTATCACAAATTCCAAAATTTGAAACACTCCAAAATCGGCTACATGGGTGGCTGAGAAAATGAAACCTTTGCTTCCTAATAGTTCAGTGTACACAAACTTTGTTTCATGAACAAAATTATTAAAAATATTATGTATAAAATTACATTTACGCTATGTTATAAGGTATTAATGAAACAAATGAATTTGTTGTTTATACTTGGGTCCTTGCTCCAGGATATCTCATTATGTATATGCAAATATTCCAAAATCCAACAAATAAATAAATGAATAAATAAAAGAAATCCAAACTCCAAACACTTCTGGTCCCAAGCATTTTGGATAAGGGATACTTCAATGATCATTTTGGTTTTTTGTTCCACCTCTCATGGCTGCAACTGCAAGGCTTGAGCAATACTTACCCCCTCCCATGGAATGAATGATAAAAAAACATTGCAGACAGTCACAGTGTTCAGCGGTCTTCCTCAGCTGTTCCACAATTTGGTCTCGGTACTGGCAGCCATATATTTTGTGGCCCACAGCCCTGAAAATATGAGATTTTAAAATAAAAATAAATAAAGATACTGTATATGGGGTTTTTAATGGTTCCACAAAGACTCCACTTCCATAGGCTTGCATTGGTCCCTCTTTTGGCCATCTACTGCCTAATTTTGTCTATAAGCCACCTTGGGTCTCTCCAGGGAGAAAGGAGGCATACAAAACAAACAAACAAGCTGTTTCATTCAGTGGTTTAACTCTGTTTTTTATTTATTTAATTTATACGTTGCCTATCTCTTAAACTGATTTTTTCTGTTGCACCTCTCCCTGCGATCACTGTTGTACTGTGAAGTTTTATGGATTGAATTTGAGGTTTAAATTTTATTGCCGTTTTCTCTGAAAACTGTTCTTACAATAGCCATGTGGACTAGGGACATTTCCTATATTTGTTGTGACTGCACAACTCCTTTTGCCTCATCACCAATGCCATAGAGCCCCCACTAGGCTTGGTTACAGCTCCTTGGACTACCCCTTTGGTAGCTCTGCCTAAACTGTGACAACTGATAGGATTTGGGCAAAACATAAAGACTCAAAAGCATATTCTGCTTATGTACATAATCTATGTTTACATTCTGAGTTCTAGAGGAATTTCTACTGGAAATTTATGATTTGCCATACTGGAAGATTTTGCCCTACTAGGCAAAACTGTATGTTCCAACCGAGATAGTTCTGAATTCTGGCCACATCACTACTTTTATGGCCACATTTAGTTGGTGTACAGAAACTGTGCTTCCAGGTACAGTACATGGAAAGGGGAAGGAAAACAAGAATGACTTGTTTAGTTAATAAATACATATTTGCCATGACTCAATAACTTTTCCCTAATGTAATATTATGGAATTAATTTCCATGTGCTTTTTTCTGTCTCACAAGTTTATTAGAAAGACTGCACTGTGCTTTTTAATATTATGCCTTATCTATTTTATTCAAAACTTCTCTTTCCATAATAGAATCACTTAGAAGCATTCTGAAAATAAAGTTGAGGATTTCTTTAGCTTAAAGATCCATCTGCTTCAGTTCTTATTTGGTCAGCTGTTCACATCCCTCATTAGATTACTGTTTGAACTGAAGAAGAAGCATTAAGAGCAGATGACTGACATCAGACCCTGGTCCAGCTGGTCTCATTCCTCACTCCCTACAGGGCTATTCACCACCAACTGCCTTGTAGGATAGATTCCAAGAGAGAGAAGGGGGCAGGCAAAAACAAGAGGCTCCTGCTTCTTTTCCAGCTGGATCTTCCAATTTCCCCAGGGCCATCTTCCACCAGCTGTCCTCTGGGAAGGATTCTGATTACCAGTTATATGCTGATATCATTTCAAGTGGTTTTAAAAAAATAAATGTTATGTTAGTCATTAGTCAGCTTGGAAGGATCTGCATCCTGAAAGGCAGGAAAAATATATCCGACATGAATTAAATAGTGAGCAGTTATATATAACACATCTATTCATGAATATAGATATTCATGAAAAAGGAATATATATCAAATTTGTAAAGAAGGGAAAGTACCACACTGAGCATGGCACACTGACAACATGGATTTACTACTTTGTGTTTTGATTGACTACTTTGTGCTTTTAAAGTTTTCTTCAAGGTAATAATAACCAAATGCTACTTCTAATGGGTCAAACCCAATTTTACAGCTAGCTGAAGTAGACTAATTGAAATGAACATGACTAATCTCTATTACTTCAATTGATTTCAATGCGTCTACTTGAGCTGCAACTAAGATTGGATTCAGCCCAATGTGCTCCTTTATTCTAAGGACACCAAAAGACAACAGCATAAAAGTCATGCTTTCAGTTTCTTTCTATTTTGTGTAAGACATTCCTGTATGAAGAGTTGATGAAATAGAATTTTATCCTTACCAGTTGTTCCCTGAGCCAGAAACATCTGTGATCAGCTGCTTGCTATCAAAGACATCTCTCAAAGGCCCCTGTAGAATTTCATTCACTACACCCTCTTCCATGTCAATCAGCAAGGCCTTGGGATGGAATAAAAATAATTTAGTTACTCAGATTTTATGTCTTTAAAAATGGGACACTGAAGACGATTTTCACAAAGCCACTGAATTAAAAAGCAAGCTTCCAGAAAAATTTGCCCTATTTTTGTGCTTTGGGATGGAATTTAATAAAAGGTATTTACAGCTACCCCAATTAAAGCTCAAAGATGAATGCACACATGAAACTCAAAAGCTAAAACATATTTTTTATACTGACAAAAAGCTCCTTCCCAATAAAATTAAGGTGAATGCTACTATGCTTGTTAATCACTTCAGAATGCTACATATAACATTTACTTTCTGCCTTTTCTCATCCAATATGGTTTCTCATCTTTGTTCTTCTTTGAAGTGTCTCTGATTAGCCTTCACAGTGCTAAACAATGACATTCATGCCAAAAGTACTTTAGCAGCAGCTAAGTATACATCAAATAAAACAGGACTGTTCAGTCAATGCTAATTCAAAACAAAATGATAGTGTATTTGCTTTTTCTTTACTGTGTTATGGAGCCATTCTAAATGTAGAAGTTGCATTTATTAGCTGTTCTGCAAGATGGAGGACACTAAATTTGCCTTCTCCTCCTCTTCCTCTGAACCGATTGGTGCTTTTATTAACTGGGTTCTTAGTGTAAATATGATAGCTGGATTTAAGGAGAAAATGCATTCACTTCCTATATGATTTCCTGCATGGCAGGGGATTAGGCTGGAAGGCCCTTGTGGTCTCTTCCAATTCTATGATTCTATGAATTAGAAATGTGTGTGAAACCTACTGAGTGCCTCCTCCAAGCAGAAACAGGCATCTGTCACTATGGGACCCACAGCAGCCCTAGGACCTGTAAACTGTTTCTTTGATTTCACAGAATCACAGAATCATAGAGTTGGAAGAGACCACAAGGGCCATCCAGTCCAACTCCCTGCCATGCAGGAACTCTCAATCAAAGCACCCCCAACAGATGGCCATCCAGCCTCTGCTTAAAGACCTCCAAGGAGAGAGACTCCACCACTTTCCAAGGGAGTGTGTTCCACTGTCGAACAGCCCTTACTGTCAGGAAGTTTCTCCTAATGTTCAGGTGAAATGTCTTTTCCTGTAGCTTGCATCCATTGTTCCGGGTCCTAGTCTATGGAGCAGCAGAAAACAAGCTCACTCCCTCCTCAATATGACATCCCTTCAAATATTGAAACAGGGCTATTATATCACCTCTTAACCTTTTCTTCTCCAGGCTAAACATCCCCAGCTTTCTAAGTCATTCCTCATAGGACATGGTTTCCAAACCCTTCACCATTTTAGTCGACCTCCTTTGGACATGCTCCAGTTTCTCAACATCCTTTTTGAATTGTGGTGCCCAGAACTGGACACAATATTCCAGGTGGGGCCTGACCAGAGCAGAATACAGTGGCACTATTACTTCTCTTGAGTACCTTATATTTCTCCGTGTTGAATTTCATTTTGTTAACTTTGGCCTAGCTTTCTAGTCTATTCAGGTCATTTTGAATTATGATCCTGTCCTCTGGGGTATTAGCTATTCCTCCTAATTTGGTGTCATCTGCAAATTTGATAAGTATGCTCCCAATTCTGTCATCCAAGTCACTGATGAAGATGTTGAATAGCATTTCCTTTCCCTTTTTGTTAAAATGTACATTTGCTAAAATGCAAATTATTGAAAACTACTGGGCAGAGTCCAGACTTAGTAAGAGGAGAGCTATACTTAAGTTAGCCCTGACTAATTGCAGTCCCGTTGATTTTAACAGGTCCACTTTGGATCAAAGCTGTAATCTTTAGTCAGCTATTCTCCATTCAAGTGAAGCTGGAATTTTTGAAATGCCCTTTTTTTAAAAAAAAAAAATGTTTTTGTTTTTTGCATTTTGCTCTTCTGTGTAAACAGATGCACAAGTTTTCAGGTTTGCACTTGAAGTGTTGAATGTGTTATGAAGATGCACAGTTTTCCTTTCCTTTCCTTTTGTCTTCAAGAAGATCTTACACTGCATTGTATTTCCTCTGCCTCCTCCCCACTGTAAATTTTTATCCAATACCCAGTAGGATTATTTCATTACCAAAAAAAGTAAAGTCAAAGGTATCACTGTTCATGGATTGTATTGCTAAATGAGCAGTTTACAAGCTGTATTTGCTCTTCAGTCCAGCAACTCTATATTCAGTTTCTATAAATATCCCTTTAAATGGGAGAATTGTAAAAAATGAAATACTAAATATTAAGAGCCTTATTGCAGGCACATAAAAACTATAAGGGCCAACATAATTACAGATTTTCTCCTTACACGTGCTTTTAAGGAACAAATTTTTCCTCTGGAAGTGTCGCTGCCATCACCATCTGTCCTACAAAAATTAGAAGTTAAATTAATGAAAAAATAATGGAGAAGGATTACACATACAATGTCAGAATATCATAGTTTTTCATCTTTTCCGGGTGGGTGGGTGGGTTAACATTAAATTATAAAAGGAAGATTGTATGTACAGCGCTGTGTAAATTTACAGCGTTATATAAATAAAGGTTAATAATAATAATAATAAGAATAGTAATAAAACATGGACAGGTAGCTGACTGTACAGTTGTCACAGTTTTTCCTCACTGTTAAAGAAGTCTGGAACATAGGAGTTTATCAGACAAGGGGAACTGGAAGTATAATCCGATGGCAAGCTGAACACAATCATGGGATTTAACGTTATTGCGTGTTAACCCACTACACACAAATTCAGGCAATGGGAAGTCAGTCCGAACTCAATCATGTGGTTTCACGTTATTGCGTGATAGACTGCCACACGCAAATTCGGGCAATGGCATGCTATTTTCAGGCAATGGGGAGCCAGTTTGAATGCTTTTTCTTTTCTGGAATCAACGGAAGGGGAAAATGCTTTTCCATTTTTTTACTGGAAAATCTAAACAAGAGAAGGAACAAGGCCACTAAAAAATCCTTCATACTGAAAAACTATTAGCAGGAGACATTCTGTAATTTTTGTTAGAACATACTGTAAAGTGGAGCACTCACAGCCTTATTTTGTCATCTGTCACCAAAATAAGTATACTTTTTCCTTCAGCATAACATGACAAGTGAGCCCACTATTGCAACCTAGCAGCAAATCAGCATGGTGCAGCAGCCCTTGGCAAGTTATGCAAAAGTCTGATTTAGGGACTTTGGAAAAAAATATCAGTATTGGAGACATTCCCCTTGCTCAGTGAAAGACTGAGGCTGAAAACTGTGATTTTAACTCCAAAATCATAATCACTGATTGCCAATTCCTAGTTAGTATTGGTCCAAAATATAAATTAATAACAATGGTATGGCATATACTGATAACACAATAGAACTAGGCACTACGCCTTTGTCTACTGATATTTAGCATATCTACAAACTCCAAAAGGGAAGGAATTACACATCACAAACTCATACCCACTTATCTGGGAAGTAACACCTTTGAACTAAATGGCCCTTCCTTCTGAGTAGTTATTATAGACATATATATGAGTTGTCAAAAATGATGGTAGTTAGGACATAATTGACCACTAAAGTCACACAATGACAAGACACAGGAAGGGCAAGATATTTACTACTGTACTTTGGATTATTGCAAAGGCTAGTGGAGCATGATTTAAATACAAAGCAGTTTTAAGTACAAAAAATGTTCAAGATGCTTTCAACAAGTTGATGTTTGCAACCAAGACCTACAATTGCTCACAGAAGTTAAACTTACCTAGTGTTCACGTTTCGAAAGAAACTGCTTAACGCTTCATCATAAATTCCTTTCTGAAAAAGGAGCCTAATGTAAGTAAAACCTGAAGGGTTATATGTGTGTTTAGACTTCCAACAAGCAAATTTTAAAATATTTTTTTTCAGATTATGCACCTTGTTATCATCCTCTAAAGGTCATTGTAAGGTACGTAGTTCAAAGTCTATGGAGTTTATCACATGGGAAGCTAAGTGCCTGAATCCCGTGCAGAAACTGGATTTAAATTCCGGGAATATCCCGCAAAAGCAGGATCATTTTCAGACACATTGGGGCCATTGTGCATTAATCCGACATTAACCTGCACAGAAAGTGGACAAAATCTGCCGCTTTTCACTTCCGGGAAAATCCCAAAAGTAAAAAGTTGCCGATTTTGTCCACTTTCTGTGCGTGTTAATGTCAGATTAATGCCCAATGCTTCCAATGTGTCTTAAAACGATCCCGCTTTTGCAGGATTTGTCCACTTTCTTCACGGGTTAATTTCAGATTAATGCTCAATGCGTTTACAGCACTTTATAAATAAAGCTTAATAAATAGTAAATCCCGTTTTTGCATGGGATTTGGCCAATTCCCTCCCATGTGATAAACTCCTATGTCTGCTATGAGGTGGATGGAGAACTCACATTATGTATTAATATCACTGCAAAGGAGGACAAGGCCCCACAAAAGAGAGGACATTCAAGAAAAATGTAGGACATGGAAGAAAAACTGAAAACGCACACATAAATGTAAATTCATGTTTCTCAGTCAACCTCCAAATGGAGGACGTTTGGGAATTCCTCCTGGACAGAAGGTTGAAATGTAGGTCATGCCTGGGAAAAGGAGGACCTCTGGTCAGCCTGTCTAAGCCGCTCCACTTTTCAAATTCCACCCTCATCATTATTTGAAATTAAACTGCAAATGAACTTCCCAACCCTTTCCAAAAACCCATTACAGGGTAATAAAAAATCTCAGTTCATAAATCTTCCTAATAACAAGGAGCGACACACTGTTTCCAATAAGCCGTAAATCAGGAAACCTAGCGTTTTATGGTCTGATTTTTTAATGGCATTTCGACTATGCGCCTTTTAAGCTGTGTGCGTGTGCAATTTATAAATGGATTAAACAAATAAGTGTAGAAGCTAAGGCTGGGAACCAAGCCTAAGACTGAATTTAACACAGCTGACTGGGTCAAGCAGCTAAGGAAGGAGCTCAGTATTTATTTAATAGGGAAATCAGATTTAAACCCAGCAACTGATTTGGAAATCTGCGGGGGGAGATTAGGGCTGCATCCACAC
>NC_056522.1:108811072-108932428 GCF_019175285.1 Sceloporus undulatus | reverse complement strand
GCTAAAAATGCGGCAGACGGTTGGAATGGAAGAGCTGGGATGCCTCACGGCGGTTTGCAGAAGCAACTACACCATCCTTTCCCCAATTCCCTCGCCCAAAGCAGGCAAAGGGTAGTTTCTCTTTGTCCTTTGGCGTCTGCGTTGTAGAATTGATGCACTTTGGAGCCGCCATGGCTCAGTGCTATGGAATTCTGGGATTGGTCGTTTCGTGAGGTCCTTAGCCTTCTGTTTCTAACTGTGGAGACACGACGAACTACAAATCCCAGCATTCGACAGTTAAAGCGGTGTCAAACTGCGTTAATAAAACTACAGCCTGATGGGAGAACGAGAGAGTGACAGTTGTGTTTGTGAGGACACTGAACTACAAAAGAAGCAGCTGCAGGTTTTTAGCAAGGCAGCCATTTTATCTCGTCAGCTTCGAGGTTCTGGGCGTGAAAAAGTGGGCGGGACTCCAAAATCCTCGCAGGCGAATGGCCCAATCCGTCAGCGTCTTCTTTGAACGACATGTACAAACGACCAATCAGAGTGACGCTTAAGGCGCGCGCTCGAGTATCAGGGAAAATAATTCATGAACGCCCCAACTCGCCAGCGTCTCCTTTGGAAGCCATGAGCAGCAGAAGCGGCCAATCAGAAACGGCGCTTGGGAGGGGAAGCGCGCGAGGCGCGGAAAACCGTCACTAACGGCTGCCCCAAACCCTATCAACGTCCGCGCGCGAGGGACGGGGGCGGGGCTAGTTACCTTGTTAACAGTCGAATGCTCGCGCAGCGCCAGATCCCAGAAGCGGTAGCCTATTTGATTCCCGCACTGGCCAACTGCGAGGGAGGGAGGCGGGAAAGAAAGAAGAGAGCGAAGACACTTATACTGACGACGTTATAACAATTATTTTTTTACAAACATTATTAAAGTTGGCAACTCAACACGTGAGGGAGGGAATCAGGCAGCGTAGCCCTGCTTACCTTGAACCACCACTGACTGAGTCATGGCTGCGTTAGCGTGCGCGCGGGGGGGGGGGAAACCCGTTTTTAACGGCTGCTGAGGGAGGTGGTTTTCTCCACGAAACGTCTGTCGAGGAAGCGCCTCGCCTCAGTCCTGTCAGAAGGGAGGGAAGCTGGCGTTTTATTGCGCCGTTGAAACAAGAGGGAGGGAGAGAGGGAAGGACTGCGGTGGCGAAGAAGCAGCCGAGCCCAACGGCCGCTGTTGTTGCAACGGTCGCCTGCTCTGCGCCTCGTTAGTTCTGCCCGCCTCTTTTACCCACTTGATGGAAAGGAAGCCTTTGCTTCCCACGTCTGATGGCGGTCCTTAGTCGAGGGCTTCAGCGCCTTTTGTAGTGTGCTGCCTTGGATCTCGGGAGACATGATGTGAGGCAAAAGGGAAGGACTCCCTCACCTAAGATTAAGCGGGAATTTTGGCGCCAAGCTTTTACACTCGTCTACCTTGAAGCATCTACTCTCTACTTTTTCCCACAAAGGTGGAGGAGCCATGTTGTTGTTGTTGTTCTGGTTTCTCTAGTTACTCAGAGCATGGCAATGGCAATCTCCCTCTGGAGAAACTTGCCAAGAAAACCCCACAGTAGTTTCGCCTTAGGGTCGCCATAAATTGGAAGCGACTTAAGGCATGCAACAACGAATACAGACTATGTCAGCCTCTGCCTAGTATCACCTAGATCAGTGGTTCTCAACCTTCCTAATGCCGCAACCCTTTATTTATTTTACTTATTTATGGTATTTATACCCCATTCTTCAGCCCTAAAGCCTCTCAGAGCAGCTTACAGATAGTTATTCAGATGGTTCCCTGCCCTCAGGCTCATGTTCCCCATATTGTGGTGACCACCAACCACAAAATTATTTATGTTTTTCAATGGAAATAATGTGTTTTCCAGTGGTCTTAGGCAACTCCTGTGAAAGGGTCGTTTGACCCCCCAAAGGGGTTGCAACTCAAAGTTTGAGAACCACTGGCCTAGAAGGAAAGGATGGCAGAAGGACCCACTGAGTTCAGTAATACCAAATATAGAAACACTATTCAGGGGAAGCAGGGAAATTCGTTCTGAGAAAACAAAACCTATGCCTTTTTCTTTTTTGGGAATACGGTATTAAAAAAAATACTTTAAACTGCACAAAAATAACGGCAGAAAACAGCTATTTCTGCTTGCTACTAAAACTGGAAGTGTCCAGCGTTCTCCAGTACACAATATATATATATATACAGTGGTGCCCCGGGTTATGAAAATAATTCGTTCCGCCGCCGCTTTCGTAACCCGAAAGGCTTCGTAAGCCGAAAAAGCCATAGGTGCTAATGGGGAAAAGCCGCGATTTGGTGTGAAATAGCGCCGAAAAGCACCAAAAAATTTTTCGTAACCCGAAAAAACATTCGTAACCCGGAACAGTTTTTTTAAATAGATTTTTTTCGTAACCCGGAAATTTCGTAAGGCGGCGCATTCGTATCCCGGGGTACCACTGTATATATATATATATTTAATCCAAGGGTTCAAGTTCATTTAAGATGCTTGTGGGATGACTTCAGACTCACCCTTAGATTTGGAGGTTAGGATCTTTTGTTGGTAAATGGATTAGCCCCTCCTTACTTATCTGACCTTCTTTCTCCTTACATTCCTACTCGCACCCTCCGCTCTGGTAGTCAAGGTCTCCTGTCACAGTGTAGGACTACCACTGCCCCCTCCCGAATTCGTCCCTTCTCACTTGCTGCCCCTTACTCCTGGAACCTTCTTCGCCCACATGCACACCTCATTACTTCTCTACCCAGTTTCAAAACTGAGTTAAAGACTATATTGTTTAGAGAAGCGTTCCCAGGGGCAAGCCCCTCTCTGACCCAGGATACCTCCTTTTAACCATCCATTAAGAAGCCAAGCCCTTTCTCCAGTCCATCTGCCTTGGTTCAGGCCTCTGAGGTGGAGAAAAACTGCTGAACCTGATCCCCTTCCCCACAACCATTCCTTCTCCTTTTGTGTCGTGTCTTTAATTTAGATTGTAAGCCTGAGGGCAGGGAACTGTCTAACTAAAACATTGTATGTACAGCACTGTGTACAGCGCTTTATAAATAAAGGTTAATAATAATAATAATAATAAATGCAGTCAACTTCGAGTTATGTCAACCCAAAGAATGAGACGCCTTCAAGTCCTCATGTTATCAAAGGCACTGCTGAGGTCTAGCAAACTCAGGACTAGTCCTTTTTAATTGAGTCTAGCCTTACTTGTAGTGCCATCTTCCTGTTTTCCTATTGCCTTCTGCCTTACCATTATTATATTTTCTAGTGAGTCATGTCTTCTCTTAATATATCAAATGAGGCCCTATCAGTCAACTTGGCATCTAGGGAGAGTTCAGGCATGATTTGCTCTAGAGCCCATTTATTTGTCTTTTGCAGCTCATTGCATATGCAGAACTCTCATCACCACTTTCTTTACAAAAACATAAAGGGAAAACACAGAGCTAGTGATTCATGTGTGGGCATACATATAGTAAAACAAATTGGGAGGAGGTGGGTAACTGGGTAGAATGGTCTGAGTATTTGGGCTGATGGGAGAACATGGATGGATTTTAAAGCCTTGAGTGCTTAGAGGCCTACCCTTGCCTTAAGGAGTATTTTGTTAAGTATTGGTAAAGTTTGTCCTAGCCAGGAACTTTGAATACTGTAGCTTGAATCTATTGTTCTATGTCTTAGTTTCTGTGGTAGCACACAACATGCTCCTTCCTCATTGTGACATCCCTCTAAATATTTAAACAAGGCTATCATGTCACCTCTTAACCTCTTCCCCAAGTTAAACATACCCATCTCCCCAAGCTGTTCCTCATAGGTTATGATTTCCAGACCTTTCACCATTTTGGTTGCTGTCCTCTGAACATCTGCCTCGTCAGTATCCTTAAATTGCAGTTACCAGAATTGGACACAATATTTTAAGTGAGGTCTGACCAAAATAGAATAGTGTATACTATTACTTCCCTTGATCTAGACACAATACTCATATTGCTGCAGCTTAGAATCGTATTGGCTTTTCTACTATGGCTCCTAGATCCCTTTCGCATGTACTGTTGTCAGTCCAGGTGGCACCCATCTTATATATATTTTTTACTGTCTTACGTATCGTGGCAAACCTCTGAACAAGTCTTGCCAAGAAAATCCCATGATAGGTTCACTTTAGGGTTACCATAAGTCAGAAACGACTTGGAGGCACACAACAACAACTAATAGTGCCTTACATTTCTCTCTGTTGAAGTTTATTTTTGGCCAGCTCTCTAATCTGTGAAGGTCATTTTGAATTCTGATCCTATCCTCTGGTTATTAGCTACCCCTCATAATTTGGTGTCATCTACAAATTTGATAAGCATGGTGCCTATTCCATCATCCATGCCATTGATAAAGATGTAGATTAGCACTTGGTCCCATGACAACCCTGTAGTCACTTGTCTCCAGGATGAAGAGCAGCAATTGGTGGGCATCCTTTGGGTTCGGTTGGTGAATAAATGAACTTGACAGTTGCTTTGTCTAGCCCACATTTTACTAGCTTTTTGCAAGAATATCATGAGGGATCTTGTTAGAGGTCTTAATTGAATTATGCTACATCCACAGCAGACTTGTAACTCTGCCAAACTTGTAACTCTGTCACAAAAGGAGATAAGATTACTCTGGCATGAATTGTTTTTGAGAAACCCCATGCAGACTTTTAGTGTTCATGGCATTCCTTTCCTTTCTTTTTATTACATTTTGGAGAAACTCCACCTTTAATTAAACTTTACAGAAGTTGACACAGTGGGCAACCAGCTGTCTCCCTGAGTGCTTTCATGGCTTACAATCTAAAAAGACATGACACAAAAGGAGAAGGGAATGGTGGTGGTGGTGGTGGTGGGGGGGGGGGGGGGGGAGGATCAGGTCCAGCATTCTTCTTTCCCTCTGAGGCCTGGACCAAGGCAAATGGACTGGAGGGAGGGCTCTTTTTCTTAATTGAGGCTGGGCCCGATGGCATTGGGCCTATCCTTTCACTCCCTCCCAGGCCAGAAGATGACAGTTGGAAGGAGGGAGGGGAGGGCTCTTCCTCTTCAGGCCTGATGGCATTGGGCCTGTCCTTTCACTCCCTCTAAGAACAAAACATTATTAACAACAATAAAGGTACACAACACAACCCTCTTTTCTCTAGAGTCTGTTTGCGGCCCAAGTCCTTTCCTTCGGACTCAAGAGAATCCCAGTTCCAAGTCCCCTCAGGACTGCTAACAACCCAAGCCAAATCTCCATTCCCGGGCCAGGGGAGCCTATCACGAGTACTTCCATTTTCTCTGGATTCAAGCTGAGTCTGTTTTCCCTCATCCAGCCCATTACTGACTCCAGACAGGCATCTAGAGGAGAGATGCCATCCCTGGTCACTGCATCAGTCAGAGACAGAGAAACATATTTGGGTGTCATCAGCGTACTGATAACACCGTGCCCCGTGTCTCCGGATGATCTCACCCAGCGGTTTCATGTAAATGTTAAAAAGCATGGGGGACTGAATGGCTCCTTGAGGGACACCAGATGTAAGTGCCCTCTTATCGGAGCACACGTTCCCCAGCTGCACCATCTGGAATCTGCCCGAGAGGTAGGAATAGAACCACTGGAGCGCAGTGCCCCCGATACCCAACTCCCTCAGGCGTTCCAGAAGGATACCATGGTCAACGGTATCGAAAGCCGCTGAGATGTCTAAGAGCACTAACAGGGACATGCTACCCCTGTCCATGCTCAGACGGAGATCATCGACCAGAGCGACCATGGCAGTCTCAATTCCATAGCCCGCCCGGAAGCCAGTTTGAAATCGGTCTAGAAAATCTGTATCATCCAAGACCGATTGAAGCTGGAAGGCAACCACCCTCTCGATCACCTTCCCCAAAAAAGGCAGCAGTGAAACAGGCCGATAATTACTTCAAATCAGGGGGTCTAGGGAAGGCTTTTTTAGCAGCAGTTTTACAGTGGCCAATTTCAAGCTGGATGGAAATCGCCCTTCCCTAAAGGATGAATTAATTATGTGGCGTAACATGGTGGTTACAGCCGATCCCCCCTGAGCTGATCGAGAGAGCACGTTGTCTTCCTAACACTTTGAAGAATCTTGTCCACTTCCTCAGTACTCACAGACTCAAAATGATCCAGTATAATAGAGTCCACAGAAGCTCTGGGGAGCTCTACTCTGGATCCTGAAGAAATACTGGCGTCGAGATCAGCTCTTATCCGAGAGATTTTATCCGCGAAGAAGTTGTTAAATTCGTCACAGCAGGCCTTGGATGGTTCCAAAATAGGGTTCAGGGAGGAGGGCAGTTGAGTAAGCTCCCTCACTACCCTGAACAGCTCTGCTGGACGCGACTCTGTGGACGCAATACGTGCAGCATAGAACGAGTTCTTTGCTGCACTTATTGCCACTCCATAGGCCTTAAAATGAGAGTCTAGGGCCTGTTACAGACAGCCAAAATAAAGCTGCTTCGAGTCACAGTGGAGGTATGGTGTTTCAATGATGCATGCGTCCTAAGAGTCCAGAAGTTGCACCAAAGCCATGCTTCAGCCCTAAGGACTGGAGCGTGGCTTTAGTGTGGTTTCTGGACTCTTAGGACGCATGCATCTTTGAAAAACCATACCTCCACTGTGACTCGAAGCAGCTTTATTTTGGCTGTCTGTAACAGGCCTAGGAGTGCCTTGTCGGCTAAGTGCTGGTGTCTTCGCCAGTTGCGCTCTAGTCGTCGCAGAACCCGCTTCCTTTTCCTGAGGTCTTCCGTGTACCAGGGCTGTTTTTTGGAAGCAGGCCTGAGAGGATGCTTGGGAGCGATACTGTGTATAGCCTTGGAGAGATCAGTATCCCAGATGTTTGTCAGGGCATCAACAGAATCGCCATCAGTTCCAACCATATACCCCTCTAGGGCTTCTTGGAACCTTTTGGGTTCCATCAGCCTTCGAGGGTGGACCATCCTAATAGGTCCGCCACCCCTGGGAGGGATCTGGGTAGATGCCTTGAATTTAACCTCGACCAGGAAATGGTCCGTCCATGACATTTTGTTACCTCTGCCCACGGAATCTCCATGTCCGTACAAAAGACCATATCAAGCGTATTACCAGCAGAATGCATGGGCCCTGAGACCAGTTGGGACAGGTCCATGGCAGTCATGGTAGCCATGAACTCCCGAGCCGCACCAGTTGGACTATGGTTGGCCTCGAAGGGGATGTTGAGGTCCCCCAGGACAAGAAGCCTAGGGGACTCCAACATCAGCTCCGAGACCAACTGTGACAGCTTGGCTAGGGAGTCTGTTAGCGCACGGGGCGGCCGGTAGACCAACAGAATCCCTAAACTCTCCCTGGCCTTCAGAGTCAGGTAAATACATTCAGTATGGGCAGTTTGTCGGACATGGTTCCTGGTTAAGGAAAAGGTGTTCTTGTGAATCAAGGCAAACACCCCTCCCCCCCCGCCCACCTAACCTGGTCTGGTCCTTAACAGTACCCGGCAGGAAGGGCCTGTGCCTACACTGCTTCGCTTTCAGGCCCAAGCCAGGTCTCAGTAATGCAAGCCAGGTTGCAGCTTTTATCCTCTAACAGATCGTAGATTATGTGGGTCTTATTCTTTATGGACCTGGCATTGCACAGGAGCAGAGACAGGGTTTGTGGTACAGTTGGACTGACCCTCAGATCTCTTTGGTTAGGAGAGTGGATGGAAGGAGAGATAGATATTACGCATCGATCTCGCCTTCCCTTATGATATGACTCCACTCTCCTACCGCTATATCTCCCCCTGCCCCACACTACTCCAATAGGAGCCCCGCTCACACCGACACAATCACCCATTGCTTCCCCAAGCTGTACACTCCCCATATCCATAAACTCTCCCCCCCCCACAAAGCAACACAGCAGCAGAGAAAAAATACAACACAAATCATTCCTCTGCTGCAACACAGCTAGCAAGGACCCGCCCCGGTCCCCTACTACAAAGCTGCCCAGCTGCGCAGTTGCGCAATTGCTGAGATGGAACTCCGTTGGCAGCTTCCCTTGGTCGGTGCGCAGCTGCGCAGTTCTAACACCCGAACCAAGAGAGCCACCCAGTACAGCAGACACAGCAAGTAGTCCTTTGGAGGGCCACAAATGGGGGCGGGACGAAGAGGAGTCCAGCAGGCTGGCTTTGTAGCATGCCCCTGCCACAGGCAATGCCCCTCTCTCCGCCTTCCCCCAGCTGTTAAAGGGCACTCCTCAGTCCTGGCTGGAAACGCTGAGATGGAACTCTGTTGGTAGCTTCCCTTGGTCGGTGCGCAGCGGCGCAGTTCTAACACTCGAACCAAGAGAGCCACCTGGCACAGCAGACATAGCAAACAGTCCTTTGGAGGGCCACAAACGGGGGCGGGACATATCTTTATATGTGGCCCATCTACCCTGTATAATTTCTTCTCTCTGCAAAAAGGCTTAATTTATAGAGACCCATTGAGGAATCTTTCTGCTGATATATAGTTTATATTTATGCCAGATCCTAAAAAGGGATCTTCTAATATAATGATGGAGAAAGGCTTTGTTTGCCTTATCTTTATCATAGAACTTATAGGCATGTCAGCCAAAAAAGTTATCTGATCCTTCCAGTTGTAATAATCTCTGATTTTTTAGGGTCATCCATTCCCTTATCCAGGAAAGACAGGCCGCATAATAATAAATTTAAGACAGGGAAGTCTCAATCCACCTCTATCAACATGGTCTCTTAATAATTTATACTTTATCCTTTTTTTCCCCCCTGCTCAAATAAATTTTTGAATGTCTTTCTGCTAGGCATGAAAGGGTTTATCATTGATTAGAATAGGGATTACCTGAAAAAGAAAAAGGATTTGGGGCAAAACTTTCATCTTAATAGATGCAATCCTTCCTAGTAATGACAGATCTAATTTTCCCCATTTCTGGATGTCTTCTTTCAGCTGATGCCATGTTTTTTCATAGTTATTTTTATATAGTTCTGAGTTTTTTTCAGTTATTATCGCTCCTAGATACTTAATCTTTTTGACTATCTTGAAATTTGATATCCTTTCCAAACGTGCTGGTCCTTTTTATTCAAATTTAATGTTAGAATTTTTGTTTTTCCTGATTAATTTTTAAACCAGCGACCTGGCCATATTCCCCCAATTTGTCCAACAGAGTATTACTTTCTCTTCTAATGGTTTGGATAAGTATATTATTATATCGTCCGCATAGAGTTTAATCTTAAATTCCTGTTGTTTGATCTTGACTCCTGTTATCCGAGTGTCCTCTCTTATATTTGTATTCAAATTTCCAATGTTGTGATAAACAATAAAGATGAGAGGGGATACCCCTGTCTCGTACCTCTTTCTATCACAAATTTTCTGGTTCCTTCTCCATTTATAATTAGATTTGCACTTTGTTATATATAGTTTTAATCCATTTTACAAAGATTTCCCCCATATTCATTCTTTGTAATAGGTTCAACATAAAAGCCCAGTTAACCCTATCGAAAGCTTTCTCTGCGTCCAGACAGATAATTGCTAAAGATTTATCTATTTTCTTATCATAAAGCTCAATAATATCTAACAGGTTCTTAAGATTGTCTTTAATATGCCTACCTGGCAGAAACCCCATTTGATCTTTGTTTATCAATGTTTTTAGAACTTTTTTCAATCTTTCTGCTAAGATTATTGCAAAGATTTTATAATCATTGTTTAGTAACAATATGGGTCTAAAACTTTTAGCCTCTAACATCTCCTGATCTTCTTTAGGTATGAGGACTATATTCACCTCTTTCCATGAATCTGGTATTCCTGTACTGTATTATCTATGTCATTCAAAACTTCTAAAAAGAGACCTATAAGTTGTTCTTGCTTTTTTTTAAAATAATATATAGCTGCAAGACCATCTGGTCCTGGTGCTTTAGATGATTTCATTTTTCTAATTACAGCACTAACTTCTATCGCTGTAGGGTTTCATTCAATTTAGCTACATGTTGGAGGTCTAGGTATTTTGTTATTTTATTTTCAGGAATATGTTCCTCCTTATAGATTTTAGCAAAATACTTATGAAGGCTATCTTTGATCTGTTTGGATGTATTCAAAATTCTTGTTCCTTCTTTGATATGTGTGATTATTCTTTTTTTCTCTCTCTCCTCTGGTTTATTACTGTGTTCAAAATAGTTTTGTGTGATATAGCTCAATTTCTTTTCTTGTTCTTCCATTAATATTAGTGAGGCCTTTTTCTGAATTTTTATAATCTGTTGTTGTATTAGTTTACTATTTGAATCTTCTTTTAAAAGTTGTTCTTTATATTCGAGTTCTTTCTGTATGTCATTCCAATTTTTTTCTGTACTGTATTGTATTTATTGTATTGCATTTTATTAGAGTTTTATTGCTATTGTACGATTGCGCAATTGTGCAATGGTAGCAGAAAAAACCTGGGAGCATGACACTTTCTCCCTCATGTCATAAACTCTTAGGTCTGGTTCAAAGGCTGTGGTTTTGATGCGTAAAATGTCACGCAGGTGAGAGTCACTTAGTTTTGTCCTCACACGGTTCTTGTTAAGGTTCATAACAGAGAATGTCTTCTCTCACAAATATGTTGAGCCAAACAAGCTCAAGATTTCTTAGCCAATGTTTGAATCTCTTGAAACCGTCTGTTATCCAGTTGATGGTAAAAGTTCACAAGAGAGAGCTGTTGGTGATGATTGCGCAACTCACCATCACAATTCAGCTCAATGAGCTCGAGCTGCAGCTGATCTGGAGCATCATCGGGGTCAACAGAGAGGAGAAAAGGCTGATCTCCTTTTCAATGGCTGCAAAATCTTGAAAGTGCCGTTTAAACTCCCCAGCCAGAGATGTGATGTCTGCTGCATACCTAATCATTTGCGCACTGATATCATCCTGTGGAAAACTGTTCATTATTTCCTGCAATGCTGAAAAATGAATGATATTGGGCTGTGTTTGTGACAAATGCTGCAACTTTGTTCCAAAGGCTTTGAGGTGTGAATAAAGCTGGTTCACTGCTGAATCTTTACCCTGAAGACTCGTGTTTAGTACATTCAAATGCTTTGTTGTGTCGACTAGAAACCCCAAATCAGCCAGCCAAATAGGATCAGATAGCTCTCGCATTGGTTGTCCCCTTTGTTTCAAGCCCTCCCTTCAGCCACCATCTTGGGGGGGGAGAGAGGCAGGCAAGCTCCAACTGCCTGCCTGGAAGAAGACAAGCCCTCCCTTCAGCCACCATCTTGGGGGGAGAGAGGCAGGCAAGCTCCAACTGCCTGCCTGTATGAAGAAAAAGCCCTCCTTCCGACCATCATCTTGAGGGGGAGAGAGGCCTGTTATGTTGTGTTTTTTTTGACTTTGTATTGTACTTCCTGTTGTACACCTGTGATGACTGGCTTCCCAGTCACCTGGGGACTTCTCCTGAACTACAAAGGGTTAATCTGGGAGGAGGTACATGCTAATGAGAGATGACATCACATGCTAATGAGCAGCTACATCATAGCTGACGTAAGGCTCACTTGGCCAATCAACAGTGCCAGAGCGGCAGTTTCAAAAAGATTCCAAGAGAGGGCTTTAAATACCTCTGTAGGACCATGTGTCCTTTGTTCTCCATCTTGGCTGTGTTTGGGGAAACCAGAGGCTTGCCTTTGTCCTCTGAGTAGCCGAAGGACCGGCTCTGGAATGCAGGTAGAGTTGGCAAGGAGCCAGCTCCCTGATTCCAAGAACTCCACAAAGACTACAAATCCCATCATTGTGTGAGTAGCTCAGGAACAGTGTTAGTCAGTACATCTAGGTTGTTTTGTTATGTTTATCTAATAGCTTGCCTGAAATGAATATCTTTGTAACTGTGTTTTCTGACCTGCAAGGCAAGGAGGCCTGGCATGAGTGATACCTTCCTATTCTATACTATTTCTTTAAAATAAACTTCTTTCTTTTAAAAGCATCTGCTATCTCTTTGCTCCTGTATACGTGCCTTAACTCGGTTACTGATTGCTGTGGGTTAGCAAGAAAGGAAACTAGATCTCTCTCTCTCAAGCAAGTCTCAGTGTGTGCTTGGGAAATATAGTTCATTGATAATTCACTGAGTGGTGGCAGCTAAAAGTTCTTTTCTTTTAAGGGACTCCCTGGGAGTAAGGGCCACGCACAGGGCCATTGCTCTCAAGGAATCATCACAACACCGCTTTGATCTAATTTGGAAAAGCGGTATATAAATATTATTATTATTATTATTATTATTATTATTATTATTATTATTATTATTATTCTAAGAATTCTGAGAGTGTAGAAACGCTGCAGTGCAGACCCCTGACTGAGCCATCTTAAATCGCTTAAGTTCTCTATAACTTCCATTTCATAAAGACAACTTTACATCTTTGCATTCAGCCTGGATATCCAGTAGAAACTGGTACAGAGTTTTAGAATTGGCACAACACAAATTAACTCTGGACTATCTATTAAGTAAAGAAGGAAGTTCATGTGTTTGGCTTAATACAACATGTTGCCATTATATAAATGAGTTGGGGTTAATAGAAGAAAATAGAAAAAAATCCATCAAGTTGTAAGAGTCTGGTGAATTTTGGGCTTGGCTGACCAGCTAGCTTCCGGACAGCCAATTAATTAGATGTTTATTTGGTTCTTGGATGTTTTATGGTAATATTTATAGTGATAGGATGCTTATGTGTGCCATGTATTATAAAGCTTGTTAGACGAAGAATAGAAGCCGTGATAGAGACAAAGACTGCTTCTAGAATATGTGCCTTGTTTAATTTGCAGACCCAAAAAGGATTGGTAAAAAGACCATATTTTGAACAGGCTTTATAAATGGTGTGGTTGTTTAAATGTTAATATTATTAACAACCCACCAAAGGGGGGAAATGAAAGGGAAAGTCGCAGCTAACTGAAGAAGTATATTTGAAATAGTTTGTCAATGACTATAAATTTGGGGTCAAGCTAGATGACTATCTGGGGTTCTTAAAAAGTACTAAGTTCATTTCTTCTGCTTTTGCAAAACTTTGTTTGAGAATATGCGGATTTTGTCCTTCTGTAACTGTACATCTAGGGCAAAGTGTTCAGGATTGCTTGTTCCAAAACAAAGGAAAGAAAACTTTAATATTGCCTAAACACATTGTACTATATAATGCACCCTTTTTTAATGTGGGGGATCCACTCTATATTCCCATGAGATTCCGAAATGGAAGTATTGATGCTAGCCACCATATCTTTTTTTCTCTTTGCACAATCAACTTTATTCCTGAACCAACAGGCATAAACAGCCAAAGCCAAAGGGGCTGCCCAGAACTCAACAAACAGTGCAACAGGGCACCGCTGAAGGGTTGACTTTCTTAGGAGGCATGTTTTCCCTACAATTACCCAAAACCTTTACCTTAGGAAATACTTCCAATTATATGTGCCTCAACTGGGTATGGAGGTGGCACTTGGTTCTTAACAGCCACTTAGTGATTTCCTACTTTACTCCAATGTGTTACCTCAGAAATCACTCTCAAAAGTTAATTTCCTAAGTGTGCCTTTTCTCTTTTCTCTTCTAGTCTCCTACATTACCTCAGCAATTTATCTCAGAGACTTGGTATTTTCTAGCGTGGTCAGTATCTGAATAATCGGCTACCCTTCACATTTACCTCAGAGATTATTCTACTGACCCCTAGATTTTAAACGATTGAACTTTCCACTCTAAAGATCAAATTAAATATTGGGCTTCTGGAAAATCACACTCAGAACTTTATAACCCTAACACACTCTCAGCAACCTGATGTGAAATGTACCCTCTCCTTAATATGACTGCCACCAAAATAATAATGTGACATTGGGTCCCCAAACTGAAGCAGACCCCATTAAACTCTTTGTTTTAAAATACTGTATAATGATGGTAATGTGGATGTTATTTAAACTGGAGGCAAGCTTTTGTTGAAATAAAAGCTGAACTTTATTGAACAGGTGTTTTAAACAGATGTTACTTGAATAGTTTCAAAATAAAGAGTTATTGGCTCAGGCACTTGTGTTATTTAGTACAGCTGGTAAAATGACTTTTTGAATGTTAACTTTGGCCCAGTACAGACAGGCCGTTTGCGCCAATATTAGGACTTGATATGGTGCAGCATCCATATGTGCCGATCCCCAATATCGGTGCCATTACATCATAAGGCTGAGGCCTTGTCCACACGGGGTGCAGCCTCGGGACATAAGGGCTCCTGAGCACCCACACGCCTCTGGACAGAAGAGGCATCATAGGGCTGCATCACAGCCCTTATGATGGCACAAATAAGGAGCCGCCTAGAGTGGATCCTTTTGGACAGTGTGTCTGTGCTGCAGCATGCGGATGCTTACAGGCATGGCTTCTAGCCACCCATCTGTACTGCCCCTTTGTTACAAATCTTCCACACTCCACAGAATATCAATGTTGCTGATTCTCAAGGACACTCACACTGCCCTTTCCTGCTTATATTCCTAGCCTACAAGCTAATAGTATTGCCACACAGACTAACTATATTAACTCCCTCACTTGGAGTAACTAATTGGTTAAAAGTCCCTCATTCTAGACCTTAACCACAGTTCCCTTCTGGAACTCCTAAAACCTATGTCCTTCTCTGAATTCTAAACCCTAATTGAAATTCCAACTGCTACAACGGAATTTTCAATCTTCCCCAGCCAGGATCCTATTGGTTGACATTAGGTGACTTGTGATTGGCTGTTGCTATCCCATCTGACTTTTCATTACAGTACTGATGGATCAAGCTGAAATTTGCAGTAAAAATAACTTGGGTAAACCTTCAGCTACAAGAGCTCATAATAATAATAATAATAAATAATAATAATAATAATTTTATATATCCCACCTCTTCCGAGGATTGAAGTGGGATTACATCATTAAAATAATACAATATGATACAAACAATCAATAAAATAATATTGAATTACACATCCCTATTAGTTCCTTAAAATATCCAATGGTCAAATCATTATACAATCATTGTCAGGGTGGGGCCTTAGACATAGTCTTAATACAAAATCCGGTGGATAAGCTCACCGGAAGAGATCTGTCTTAAGTGCCTTCTTAAAGGCATCTAAGGTGGTAATAGGACAGATCTCTTCTGGTAGATTATTCCATAATTTAGGGGCTGTGGCAGTAAATGCTCTATGGGAAGTTGTGGTTGAGTATTACAGTATTCCAACAAATTCTTCCCAGATGTTCTAAGTGTATGGGGTGGATTGTGTAGGTGAGGCGTTCCCGCAAGTAACGTGGGCCATATAGGGCTTTAAAGGTAATAACCAACACCTTGTATTGCACCCGAAAGCTGATTGGCAGCCAGTGAAGAGATTTTAGCACTGGTGTTATATGGTCAAACCTAGATATACTGGTGACCAATCTGGCTGCTGCATTTTGAATCAGTTGAAGCTTCTGAACATGGTACAAGCACAGCCCCAAGTAGAGCACATTACAGAAATCTAAACAAGAGATGCATGTACCACTGCTTCAAGGTCCTTTTGGTCCAGGTAGGGGTGCAGCTGGCGTGTCAGCTGAAGTTGGTACCAAGCACTCCTGGCCATCGCAGCTTCTTGAGATGACAATTGTAGCAACGAGTCCAGGAGTACTCCAAAACTGCGAACTTCGTCCATTAGGGGAAGTATGACCCCATCCAGGACAGGTTGACAAATCTCCTTCCCTGGACTTGGGGTACCTATCACAAGTACCTCCGTTTTCTCTTGGTTCAACTTGAGTTTGTCTTCCCTCATCCAGCCCATTACTGACCCACAACAGGCATCCAGGGGGGAGATGCCATCTTTAGACACTGATAACACTGCCTCCTATGTCTCCAGATGATCTCTCCCAGCAGCTTCATGTAAATGTTAAACAGCATGAGGGACAGAATGGTGCTCTGAGGGACACCAGATATCATCTCTCTTTTTGAAGAGCTGCTATTCCCCAGCATCACCATGTGGAATCTGCCTGAGAGGTAGGAGCAGAACCACTGCAAAACAGAGCCTCCAATTTCCAACTCCCTCAGGTGTTTCAGAAGGATACTGTGGTCAATGGTATCAAAGGCCACTGAGATGTCCAAGACAGGGTCACACTTCCCCTGTCGATGCCCAGACGGAGATCATCGACTATGGCGGTCTCCACTCTGTATCTGGCCCTCAAGCCAGTTTGAAATGGATCCAGATAATTGGCTTCATCCAAGACTGCCTGGAGCTGGAGGGCAACTGCCCTCTCGATCAGTCTGCCCAAGAATGGTAAGAGAGAGACCGGTTTATAATTGTTTCTTACCAGGGGGTCCAGGGAGGGTTTCTTTAAATGTGGTTTAACAACTGCCAGTTTTAATTTTGATGGAAATTTCCCCTCCCTGAAGGATGTATTAATTATGGATTGCAGTAATATTGTCACTGCACCCCCACCCTCGGCGGTCAGCCACGATGGGCAAGGATTGAGAGAGCACGTTGTCCTCATTGCGCTTCCAAGTAGCTTGTCCACTTCCTTAGTACAGTCGGCCCTCCTTATACGTGGATTTGCCATCCGCGGATTTCAGCATCCGCGGATGGCAAATCGGGAAATTGTCCCCAATGGCGGTGCACGCGCACCGCCATTGGAGACAATTTCCTTCTCCTCCCTCCCTTCCCTTGCTTTCCTCCTCCCTTCCCTCCCTCCCTGCCTCCCTCCCTTCCCTTCCCCTTACTTACCTTCACTCTCTCATCGCAGCGGCTTGGCCTCCTTTTTTGGAAGAGGAGGCGCAGAGGGCAGCAGAGCCAGAGGCCTTCAAGGCCTCCAGCGCCAGCACCTGGCCTCCGCGCCGCTGCTGCCGCCGCGGAAGAGGTGGGTGTCGGTGCTCGGGCCCTCTTGGCCTCCAGCACCAGTATCCGGCCCTTCCGCAGTGGCGGCCTTGAAGGCCTCGGGCGCGGCAGCCCTGCTTCCTCGCCACCACCGCAGGAAAGGCCCGGTGGTGGTGCTGTTGGGGGGCCAAGAGGCCTCCAGCACAGCCATCGCGCCCTTTCTCGGCGGTGGCGAGGAAGCCGAGGCTTGGCCTCCGTTACCGCCGCTGCCACCCGGCTTCCCCCACAGCGGCGGCGGAGGCCAAGCCGCTGCGCCAAGAGAGTGAAGGTAAGTAAGGGGAAGGGAAGGGAGGGAGGCAGGGAGGGAAGGGAAGGGAGGAGGGAAGCAGGGGAGGGGAGGGGAGGGGAGAAGGAACTTTTGTACCAATGGTGGCGCGCGTGCACGCGCGCCGCCATTGGGACAAATGGGACTTGAGTATACGCGGATTTTGCTATACGCGGGGGGGGTGTCCGGAATGGATCCCCCGCGTATAACAAGGACCCACTGTATTTACAAACTCAAAATGATCCAGTCTGATATTGTCCATCAAGTTACTAGACATCTCTCTTATAGTTTCATTTTTAATGCCCATGTCCAGATTGACTCTTGTCTGAGCGATTTTATCTGCGAAAAAGTCATTAAATGCATCACAGAAGGCTTTAGCTGGTTCCATTAAAATTTTCTTTCTCAAATATACAGAAATTAGCATTGATTGATAATCATGCTAACTCTGAGTCTCTCCTACCTGATGTGATTGCTACTAGAAATGCTGCTTTGAGAGCTAATGATCTTAATGAAGCCTCTTCCAATAGTTCAGGTGGTGACCTTGACAAACTATTCAACACGAGGTTCCAATCCTTTATTGGAAACCTGTGAATCATAGGCGGTGCTTGCAAAATTGCACCTCGGAGAAATCTTTTAGCATATGGATGACTATTTTCTTTTACTAGATAGTACTGCTGACAGAGCTGGCACCTGTAATTTTAATGTACAGGGTTATTAAAAAAGGATGGTGCAAAAGTAAAGCCGTTTTAATCTTAAATGAACTTACATACCACAATCACCATAACATGAAAATACAGAGAAACTCTCAAGTTTCACAGGCACTAGAGGTGTTTGATTTGGGTCCTGTTGGTGACACACCAGATGTTAAGATGGTAGTCCAGTTCTGCTAGACCTGTCCTAGCATATCCTTGGATATCAGTTCCACTGTACCAGAGATGTGTTGTCTCAGGTCGTCCAGTTGCTGTGGCAATGGGGGCAGGTACACAGAGTCCTTGATAAATCCCCACAAAAGGGGCGATTGTGGAGGCCAGAGCACTATTGGCAAATGCTCATTTCTAGCATAGCCAATCCAACATCTTGGTATGGTGGTGTGACAGGGCCTTCTTAAAGGCCTAGGTTGCTTTCACCTTCCAACCTGTCACAACCACTTACTCTGCTTTTACCTTTTAAACACTGTCCTTAAGTGTATAAGGGCCAGGGTCCTAAGTGTCTCCATAAACCAATTTCAATATTTTAGGTAGTGTGTATGTTCTTTACAATTTTTAGTAATCAATCCAGTCAAAGTCAACCACTGTAAAACAAACAATCCCTTTTATTGAGAAACATACAGAAATAAAGTATCCTCTGTGAGTTAACTTCAAACTTGGTAAGGTGAAATTAAATTCAAACACTTGGCAGGCTTTTAGCCAATCATTATCTTTCATTCAGGGTTGTGTGTCTGTGTGTATGCTCTAGAGTTTTCCTATACTTGTGGACCATACAGAACTCTGGTTCTGAACTTGATTATATTTTATTCTTACATCTATAGTTTAACTGTTTATACAAGAAAGCAAAAAATAAAACAAAAACAAAAAACCCCAAACAAACTGCTAAGCAAATCATTAATCAAAACAATATAATAACATCTCACAGTAAATAGCTGTAAAACTGAGACATAGCCTTGGTCCTCATACTCTCTGTTGCTAAAAGCTGCTGAAAGTTACTGTTCCACTGTAGAAATAGTTATGCTTAATGGAAGACTAGCATGCATGTAACCACTCTGTACTGTTAACAACTGAAGCTTTACGAATGTAATGACTGTGGAATTTAAAGCCAACCTTCCTTGTCCCACCCTTTGCTAACTAATATTACATTGTTTAATTTGAAAAATTAAACTTCAGCTAAATGTTGAAGGCTACCCACTTTTGGACACTATACTTGTTTCATAATTGAATAGAAAACATGGCTCTCCCTCATGTGTTGATGTAAGGAACTAACTTTTAAACGGAACATGTATAAGAAATGGAAAAATGGGGAAATCACCAAAGGAGAATTCAAACAAATAGCTAGCATGTGTAGGGGTAAAGTCAGAAAAGCTAAAGTGCAGAATGAACTCAGGCTTGCTTAAGAACAACAAAAAGGGCTTTTTTGGATATGTCTGCAGCAAAAGAAAGAATAAGGTAATGGTAGGGCCACTGCGTGGAGAAGATGGCAAAATGCTAACAGGAGACAGAGAAAAGGCAGAATTACTCAACACCTTCTTTGCCTCAGTCTTCTCAGAAAATGAAATGTGTGCTCAACCTGAGGATAATGGAGCGGAGGACAGAATAGGGGAAATTCAGCAGAGAATAAGAAAGAGATAGTACAGGAATATCTTGTTAATCTAAATGAATATAAGTCTCCAGGACCTGATGAACTACATCCAAGAGTATTAAAGGAACTGGCAAATATAATATCGGAGCCATTGGCAATAATCTTTGAGAATGCCTGGAGAACAGGAGAAGTCCTAGTAGACTGGAGGAAGGCAAACATTTTCCCCATCTTCAAAAAGGGAAAAAAAAAGAGCATCCCAACAATTATCATCCAGTTAGTCTGACATCGAGCCCTGGAACGTCCTTACCAGGATGCCCCAGACACCATTTTGCTCTGCCATTATATTCCAACTGCCACTGCTGTGGACCCTGAGGGAGCGAGTCATCGTTGGCAGTCCCAGCAGCTGGTGAGGCACCCTCCCTCCATTCCAACTGCCACTGCTGTGGACCCTGAGGGAGTGAGAGTCATAGTAGGCAGTCCCACCATCCTAGGAGAAGGAAAACTCTAATCCCAAACCCGGGCAGATGGTGCTCGTCTAACCTTGTAAAGTCAACCATCTAAGAGAAGGAAACTCTAATCAAACCTACGACCCAAGGACCTTGCTGCCACCATCCATGCTTGTCAAGGCCTCAGCAGTCGAACCTCTGGTTTAAAGGGTGAGGCCAGTTCTGTGCACGCTGCACTCCACCAGAAAAATCCATTGCACAGGCTTGAAGGATACTCCAATCCCCGAAAAAGCCTTGTAGCAATAGGTGAGGGACGAAACAGCAGGTGTAAAGATGCACTGGAAGCTGCAGACCCAACCCTGCATTCAGGCAGTTCAGTCTGACATCATTATCAAGAAAGATTCTGGAGCAGATCATTAAACAGAGAGTCTTTATCCCTTTCCTAATGTGAAGTAAGCTGGTTGCTAAGCATGCAAATAGGTCTAAGATATGGATGCAGTTATGTGAAGTGTTATTCTGTATGTAGTTCTGAAGGAGAAAGCAACTGGAAAATTGGCTCCTAGGGGGAGGATTGTAGGCTTATTTAATAATTTAGATTAGTTTGATGTAGTACATGTTAGTAAATAAAAGAATGGGTCTCATAGGTATGTTATTTCACTGGCAGCAATGAACTGTTACAGGTAATAGCTTCACGCTGCAAAGTGAACTGTAATATAAACCTAGAGTAATGCAACCAAAGACTAGTCTACACATTTAAAATATTCCTTTCTCTAGGCGAACAGAATGTGATCTGGGCACATGCGACTGTCAGGAGTTCAGGTTTTCTGTTGGGGCTTTTCCAAAAAACTCCTTAAACTCATCAGAAAAAGGCTTTGTAGTTTTTACTGGTGCATCTGCTGAAACACACAGAAATGTGCATTATTGCATGTATGACTGTGCTTTGCATACATTTGCATGGCTGTGCATTTTCAGCAGAGGGAGGGTGAATAGATGCAGATAGATGTGAATTAACACAGGAAAGTGAAGACAATTAACTGTTGATGTGAATGTGCAAAAATGTGCACCATTTCATAGTACACATAGTTGACTAGCCTGAAGAAATGTTTTTACAATGATATATCCCAATTTGTCTTACAAAAATGTATAAAAGCAAATGCAAATACATTTATAAGGAGAAAGAACAATAGAATCTGGTCTTTTTATTCCAGATAAACTGAAGCATGCAAACTACCTTTTAAATTTTATTTTACGAGTATTTTGCCCTTCATATGCCAGGTGGCACTTACTTAGTGCATTTTTTCGCTACTTATTTTCAGGTTTACATGTAGGAAGTTTCTCCCTGACCTTCACCCTTTCCTTGTGTAGATGGTAAAATGTATATTGTGTGGAAGATGTAAAGCTTGGTTGCATACACCAATTGATTGAAAGAGACAGCATTGACCTTTCTTTCTGCTGCAAGAAAAAAAAATCCCCCCTAAGAATTCTTAACTCTTTTGTCTTTATACATGGCTCTAGATTTCATAGAAACCTAAGACCTGATGATGCCCGAGAATTAGTATTTAATAGGTTAATGATTAATTGTTTGCTAATCTAGGGCTCAAAAGAGTGTTTGCTCATCCAAGGCTCAGTTGTATGATGACCTACATAGCCTTTCCAATAGTTCAGACTAGACATAATTTTAGAGGAAGATTAGTTCACACATCAGATCTTACCCAAAGATGAGGTTTGTTATGTTCCTGTCTTGAGCAACTGCCTAGGTTTTCTGCACTGATATTATCTGCCGGAGAACCAAAGAGCAACAAACAGGATAAAGAGAATGTATAAAGAGAATGTTAGTGTATCGGCCACCCCGTGCATTAGCGGACTCCCTTAATGAGCTGACACAGCTGGTCGTTGAGCTGATGTTGGAGACGCCCAGGCTTCTTGTCCTGGGTGACTTCAACATCTCCCTCACGACCAGCTATGTTCCATCCGGTGCGGCTCGGGAATTCATGGATACCATGACGGCCATGGGCCTGTCCCAGCTGATACAGGGTCCCATGCATTGTGCGGGTAACACTCTCGATATGGTCTTCTGTTCGGATGCGGAAAATCCATGGGTGGAAATAGCTAATATTTCCCCCCTGTCATGGACGGATCATTTCCTGGTAGAGGCGAAAATCAAGGCTTCTACCCAGATCCCCCCCGGGGGTGGTGGACCTGTTAGGATGGTCCACCCTCGAAGGCTGATGGAACCTGAGAGGTTCCAAGAAGCCTTAGAGGGGCTCACGGTTGGAAATGACGGCGACTCTGTTGATGCCCTCACCGGTATCTGGAATACCGGTCTTTCCGGGGCTATACACAGGATCGCTCCCAAGCGCCCTCTCAGGCCCACTTCCAAACGTAAGCCCTGGTACACGGAAGATCTCCGGGCGAGGAAGCGGGTTCTGCGACAGATAGAGTACCGTTGGCGGAAACACCTTTGCTTACACGACAAGGCTCTCCTAGACCAACTGTTAGAGGACTACGGAGAGGCAATACGAGCAACAAAGAACTCGTTCTATGGTGCTCGTATTGCGTCCGCTGAGTCGCGTCCGGCAGAGTTGTTCAGGGTGGTCAGGGAGCTAACTCAGCTCCCTCCCGCTCTGAACCAGATCCTTGAACCTTCTAAGGCCTGCTGTGACTTGTTCAACGACTTTTTTGCGGATAAAACCTCTCGTATAAGCGAAGGTCTGAACGCTGACATTACTGCAGAACCTAGGGTAAAAGTGTCCAGAGCCTCCGTGGACTATCTTAAACTGGATCAGTTTGAGTTGGTGAGTACCGAGGATGTGGACAAGATCCTCGGAAGTGTTCGGAAAACGACCTGCTCTCTTGATCCCTGTCCCTCGTGGTTAGCGGCCCAGGGGGGACCGGCGGTAACGTCATTGTTACGCCGGATAATTAATACATCTTTGAGGGATGGGCAATTTCCATCGGATCTCAAATTGGCCATTGTAAAACCGATCCTAAAAAAGCCCTCCTTCGACCCCCTGGTTCATAATAATTATCGGCCAGTCTCGCTGCTACCATTTTTGGGAAAGGTGATCGAGAGAGCGGTTGCGATCCAGCTTCAGGCGGTCTTGGATGAAACGGATTATCTGGACCCATTTCAAACTGGCTTCCGGGCGGGTTACGGGGTTGAGACGGCCATGGTCGCCTTGGTCGATGATCTCCGTCTGGGCATGGACAGGGGAAGCGTGTCCCTGCTGGTGCTCTTGGACATCTCAGCGGCTTTCGATACCATAGACCATGGTATCCTTCTGGGGCGCCTGGCAGAGGTGGGGATCGGGGGCACTGCGCTCCAGTGGTTCCGTTCCTACCTCTCCGGGAGGTCCCAGATGGTGCAGCTGGGAGACGTGTGCTCCGACGAGAGGCCCCTTAAAACTGGGGTCCCTCAAGGGGCCATTCTGTCTCCCATACTATTTAACATTTACATGAAACCGCTGGGAGAGATCATCCGGAGACATGGGGCGCGGGGTTATCAGTACGCTGATGACACCCAAATAATTTTCTCTATGTCTCCGACTGATGCAGTGACTGGGGATGGCGTCTCTCCTCTTGCGGCCTGTCTGGAGTCAGTAATGGGCTGGATGAGGGAAAACCGACTCAAATTGAATCCAGAGAAAACGGAGGTACTAGTGATAGGTTCTCCTGGTCCAGGAATGGCGGTGGTTCCACCTGTCCTGAACGGGGTCACGCTCCCTGTGAAGGACTCTGTGCGCAGTCTGGGGGTGCTTCTTGACTCGTCGCTTCACCTGACTGCTCAGGTGAATGCGACGGTCAAGAGCACCTGTTATCAGCTTCGGCTGATCCGCCAGCTGCGCCCATATCTGGCCCAGAGGGACCTTGAAACTGTTGTACATGCTCTGGTAACCTCGAGATTGAATTTCTGCAACGTACTCTACATGGGGCAACCCTTATACCAAACTCGGAAGCTACAAATGGTGCAGAATATGGCGGCCCGGCTGGTCACTGGTGCTCCCAGGACCAGCCATATAACACCGGTTCTTAGGGACCTCCATTGGCTGCCCATTCGCTTCCGAGCTCAATATAAGGCGTTGGTTATTACCTATAAAGCCCTAAATGGCTTGGGCCCAGGATACCTAACGGACCGTCTCTCCCCGTACATTCCGCCTCGCACCCTCAGAACGTCTGGGCAGCAATTACTGAAGGTGCCTGGGGCCAGATTAGCCTCCACCTCGCGGAGGACTTTTTCCATAGCTGCCCCAGCCCTTTGGAATAAGCTGCCCACTGAGCTCCGCTCATCTACCACCCTGGCCCAATTTAGGAAGGATCTCAAAACCTTCCTATTCCAGCAGGCATTCCCCGAATACAGTGGTACCTCGGGATACGAAATACCCAGGTTACGAAATTTTCGGGATACGAAAAAATCCCATAGGGAATTATTGTTTCGGGTTATGAATGTTTTTTCGGGTTACGAAAAAACTTTTGGTGCTTTTTTCGGCTTTTTCGCACGGAATCGCGGCTTTTCCCCATTAGCGCCTATGGCAATTCGGCTTACGAAGGCTTTTCGGGTTACGAAAGCGGCCGCGTTACGAATTAATTTCGTAACCCGAGGCACCACTGTAAATATCCTGTGGGCCTCCCTCCTCTTCCGTGGCCATGAGGTTGGGCTATAGGGGCTTTTTATTTGTTATTGTGTTCTATGGTTTTAACTTCCTGCACTGTATGTATTTTAATCTTGTTGTTAGCCGCCCTGATCCCTGGAAGGGCGGGATAGAAATAAAATTTTTATTTATTATTATTTATTATATTTGGGAAGATGATAAATAACTAGAAGAGACAAACTAAGCTATTTTTAAAATATATCCAGTTACCAACCATTCTCTTAAAAGCTTAAATTCTCACTGAGAAATACATGTTACCTCAACATAATTAAAATTCCTTTTCATACAAAAAACCCAGTTTCCTAATATTAGCAGGAGGGAAAGAATAAAGCAGTTTTTTTTGGTATAAAGATTGCAGTGTATAGAATATATGGCCTTAAATCCAGTTGTTAGTCCCACTTAAAGCTGGTTTCTGTAGTGTAGTGGTTATCACGTTCACCTCACAATAAAGCAGTTTAAATAACTATAAAACAGTAATGTAGGCTCAAAAATAATAAGTCCAATTTTGCTTATAGCAAGGAGCAGTTTGTCATATTTGTCATCTGTGGAGATAGTAAGAACTTCAGCAGATTGAAGTGAAAATGGAATTCCATTTATCCAATGCATTCCCAAATCTAATTGAAAAATGAATAAACAAACTGAATAAAGAGACTTCAAAGACAGTTGTTTGTGAAACTTCTCTATTACAAAATTTATTCTGTAAGGAACATGCAGTAGATGCATTCAATACAAACCATGTACAGAATTGACCTACATCTCAAACACAGTGCTTCAGCATGAAGAATCCCAATAGTGCACAACAGAGATGCATTCTTTGCCCAAGGGAAATATATACAGAGATGTATTTTCCCTATCTTTGCACAACTGGGCATAAGGAATGAGAGCTCTACTCTTACTTACTATATATTTCAGTAGTACACTCAGGCTTGGTGATTCATGTGCCAGCCGTAAACCTTTATCAAACTAGATATGTCTAAACTTGTTACTTTAGTGGGCTCAGGCATACTCACATCTGCAAAGGTTTGGTCTGATAATCGTCATTCTGCAATGGTGCATTGCAAATAATTAGGGTTTCTTTTCTTTTTCTTTTTCTTTGGTAGGAAACAAATTCTCAGGAGTGATTATAAGCATAATGTATTATCATAAACATACATTGAACAATATATTTTCTTTTCTTTGGTACTGAGAATTGAATACATCACAGCTTCTTCTGCTTGGTTTTCTCCTTCAGTGCTGTACAGATCCTTGAAGTTGTGTAGTTCGTCACTTTTTCAGGCAGCAGGACATCTATTGATGCTTACAGCACCACTGACCAAAGCAGCTTTACTGAAACTCACTGGCCTTTCATCAATCATAAAGTTACGGATGCATCCATTAAAGGAATTGCGTGTAGTTAGGCTGAATGTGAGAAGAGATTCTACAGAGGTTAAAAAAACAAAAACAAAACAGCCATAAGTTGTTCAAACATAATGGTGCAGCACTGTGGGTGACTGTGTTTCTCAGAGGTGGCTTACCAAAACTGGAAAAATGAATAAAACTTGGAATATGGGATGTTCTACATGCATTTATTATCCTTCTTACCACCATTTACTTATAGTAGCCTAAACTGGATACTGGACTGGAGGTACAGTTCCAGTGCAGCAGAACTTTCTTCTATATGGCACTGGCTGGAAATCAGAATTGGAGGGTTTCCCAGATTTCTGGAACAGATTTAAATGGTGCATAATGGCAACAGTGGAGAAGGGATAAAGACCTCTCTCCTGATTCTGCTTATATAAATAGTCTCAATTGTAGAATTGCCACTACCATTGCTTTTTATAAGATTTTAAAAACCACCTGCTGAACTCCCAAAGAAAACATAAATAATAAAAACACCTATGAATTAATCTGAATACTATTTTTTAAAAGCAAGATTTGACTGCAGAGAAATGCAGAGGGAACAGGGTGGGCAAGTAGTGATGGGAGGAATAGGGAATTCCTCAAAATGTGGCCACGTAATCATGGTGGCCTCCCATCAACACAGGGGCCACAATGATTACATCATGCACTTGCCACATCCAAATGGCGGGTGTGTGCGTGACGTCTCTTTGCCGCCCCAGGCTGTTTATGTTGGCCTGGCTGTGGTGCAAGAAGGAGCTCTGAAACAGCCTGCTTCATTCCCCCAGCCACCAAACAGTTGTGGGAATGATGCCGGGGAGAAAAGGGCTGGGTGGACCCTTTCTCCCATGGCTGCGGCTCCTGGGGTGTCCAGGGGCATGAAACCCCAAGGACACCCCTTTTCCGTGCCATGGAGAAGCGGCATTTTGACGTTTCTCCGTGGTCAAGAAAAACTCCAGATTGGGGCTGCAGGGCTGCCGGTGAGGCTGCCCCGTCCCCAACCCGGAGCTAAAAGGGGTGGGTGCAGGCCGCCCCAAAGGGGCGGTATGTACCACACCATAATTACATCTATTCTTTGCACAGGGGATTGTGTGAAAGAGAGGAGAAGTAGCCTACTTGGGAAAAAAGTGGTTAACAGGTACTGACTTACATATTGTCTTTCTAATCCTCAATCTTTTAATAAAAATGATGCCTAGGATGTACAAAGAATATTATGTCTGTAAATAATAACAAATAAATGTTTTGTAAATACAAATGATACTCATGTGATGAGCTTGTTTTGAATGGGTATACTGATAAGTACTGTATTGTTTATTATCATTTCTATATGACGATCAACATTTATTACAATTAGTAAATATATGTCAGAATACACTTTTCTCATGATGATTAAATCATTTTATGTTTGAATTAAGCATGTAGTGGCTTTAGGCCTTCTGTTGTCCCTGGAGATTTTAAGCTGTGATATTTTTGTTCTGGAGAGGAATCGATACAAACATGCTTCTAGAGGACTTCAACATTCTCACCCCTAGTTTAAATTCCAATCTTCAAAGCATGTTTGTATCCATTCCTCTCCAGAACAAAAATATCACATCTTAAAATCTCCAGCCTCTACAACTTCCAGCCTCCCTCACCATTGGTTACACATGCAAAGGCTGCTCGGAGTTACAGCCCAGCAACATCTGAAAGCTTCAGAATTCCCAACCTGGGTCTAAACTAGAGGTTCTAACCCATTTTAAGTGGTAGCAATGTACTGAATTAGTACAAAACATAGTTGTATTTATAATGGACTTTTAAGGCAAATAGATGAAGTAGGACATTTCCAATATAAATTGAAAGTTTCTGTTCAGGATAACACAGTAACTAAATCAAAAATTCTTGATAATTTTGTTCAAAAAACAAGAAAATCCAGAGATTGGACCAGCCTAATGAAAATGGGAAATCTCATAATTTTGAACATTCCTACAACATAGATCTATAAGTCACATTCTTCATTATAAACACTGGCATTAAAATTTTAGAATAAATTAGCATGTTTTGTATTCACTGTACAGAAAACTATCTTGAGAAGATACTCATTTTAATTTTAAAAATGGCACATAGTTTTCAAAATGTTCACTATAACAGTGAAAAACATGAGGGATATATAGTTGCTGAGATCCTGCATGAAGATCACGGAGAGTAGCTTTATGCTCAGAAAGACTGATGGCAGTTATGCAGTGCAGCCTCATCAGTGGACTGTGAAGATGTGTAACCAAATAAACAAATCAATATACACTTACATGTACAGTATGCTACAATACACAACTCTGCTTCTGTCACCTTGAAATGAGTATGGCCATTTAGCATCATACAAATATATCCAACCACTTCTTCAGGGGAATTTACACATGTGTGAGACACCAACAGGATCCCAACCTTTACAAAGATGCGTGTCATTGTGTGTTTATGTGTACATATATGTGTGAGTTTACCTTATAATAGGAAATAAATATTTGAAACATTACACTTTTTATTCTATATTATATTTTTAAATTATGATAAATCTTACCTGGTATTCCTCCAACAAAGACAGGCTCCCTATGGTCAGTTGCCTTGGGATTTAATGGTCCTACCACATGATTCACTTCAGAATCTACATCCAGCTGCACCACATTGGCATCTCTAATAACTGTCATGTAAAACACAAAGGGCTGGGGATGAGCCTTCTGTTTTTATTGCATTATTTCACAAAGACACTTGTAAATCCTAGTTAAAGATTTAGGTTCCTTTCCCATGACCTGGACCTGTTCTCCCATAGTGTTTGCTCTGATTTAATGTCAGCCATCCTAGCAAGTGGTAACTCAGTGGCAGAGTACATGATTTGTTGTGGAAGGCTGCATCTAGATGATACCATACAGAAGAGCTAGGAGGACTGGGGCCTAGCAAATCTCTGCTTATCCAAGTGTGTGTATGTGCCTTCAAGTCAGCTATTGATTTATGGTGACCCCACACATTTTATTAGGTTTTCTTGGACAAGGAATACTCAGAGGTGGTTATGGTACTTTCTTCCTCTGAAATTCCTGCAGCACCTGGTATTCATTAGTAGACTTCCATCCAAGTACTAACCAGAGCTAGGCCTGCTTAACTTCCAAGTTCACATGGGATGTGGAGCCCTTAAAGTATTTAGGCTGTGAGTTGTTCAGGAGGACAACATTAAATAAACTAGGCAAAAAACTATATAGGAATTTTGCATAATGGCAAATAGAGCTGTATTATGACAAATGGATATGCATAATGACTAAGGTTGGGGATACAGACAGCCCAACGGGGGCATCTTAGAACCCCCCTCTTAGGCTGGATCGGGGCCAGGGCAAACAGATGCCCGGCCCCAATCTAGCCAGATGTGGACCCCAAAAGGAGCAGATACAATCCACTCTTTTTTGGGGAAGAAAGAAGCTGCCCCTTCTCTTGAAGAGCCAGCTTTTCCCTTGGAAAACCTAGCTCTGGGGAAAGTGGGTGTCTAAGCGCCACACCTCCAAGCAGGAGAGAAGCCAGCTGGCATGTAATCACCAGTCTGGCTTCTATCCCGCTTGGGGGCATGGCACATCTAAATGCCACACCTCCAAGCCATCCCCAATTGTGCTCAAACTGGCTGTTTGTTCAGCCCCTTATACACTGTTAAACTGTCCTGAATGTTACAGAAGTTGATGAACAATTAACTGTATGATTTCCATTTTCAGCTGAAGCCCCAAACGTAATAAAATGGCTAACTCCAGTATGGGGTTTCTTGGGTTACTGTGCAGGACATATATTAGTTTAAAAATACAGTTGTCCCTCCTCATTTGTGAGTTAAGTATTCACACAACTGATTATTCACAGATTACTGAATTTCCCCTGGCGCCACAAAAATAAATAAAATAAAAATATTTTCTCTAGGCATTTTTAGGTCCTTCAGCATACCCACAGATGCCTAGAAAAGTGTTCTGTCAGGTTAAAAAAAGCTGATATTTGTGGTTTTCTCACTTTTGGGAAGGCTGTGCCCCATCCCCATGAATGTGGGAGGGGGGTGACTGTACTATAGTTCCATTACTCTTCAATGAAGAAGTTCAGTTCGCCTGCCCCATACGCGGGCTTGCTGTACATGGACTTGAGCTCACATGGACGGCAAGCCTGAGGGGGAGGGGGTTCAAATGGAGCAAATAGGAGTACACCACCTTTGAAATCAATGGGATTTGAGATCCCACCTATTTTTCCCATACATGGGGGGAGGGGCTGGAATGGATCTACCGCATATACAAAGGATCCACTGTATAACAACAATGTTGGAGCGATTGTCACTCTGGTTTGGAAGAATGTAAGACTGCCTGATCTGCCCATGTTTATGCTCTTATAATAATACGTAAGTCACTCTATATGTGAACTGGCTCAGACATAATACATCAGGAATTTTGATTGCTAATAGTGATCACTTCTAGTGATGAATAGTTAATGCTCACCTGCAATTCTATGCCATTGGCCATCACAGAGATTCTGTTTTGGTATAACAGAAGTTGAAAAGTCCTTTATTCCGTTGTTGAGCTTTACAATTACCTGGTAAAACCATTTAATTCACATTTAAAATTCTAGTTTTGCCAGAAAATGAGAGCTAAACAGTGTAGTTCACTTTTTTAAAACAATGCCAAAATAGATTGACATTAAATTATACTAGAAACCAGACAATCTGTATTGTTTCCTCATTTTTGTAATTATATATGAACTTTTACATTAATGTAAGCCTTACTTTCAGGAATCACTGGCTGAAAAGAAGTATAAGATTGCACTTTTATTTTGTTAAATCTTAATCAAAAGGAAGAATTACATACAACAATTTACTAAGAAATGTAGTTAGACTATTTTGAATTAAGGTATATTATTATTATTCATCTCAATAAAAATTTCCAGTGCTTTTTGAGAAGTTTAATAAACATTTAGTTTAGTTAATTTAGTATGGTAATTAGATTTTTTCTTAATCTTAATTTCAGACAAGTCACTACAATTGTTTTGAATGTATATAGATGTATATAGAAGGTTTCAGCTTGCAGATTTTGGAAGAGCTAAATTACACAACTAGTTTTTTCTGCTGTCTCTGTTTCTGGCAGGGTCTCAGGGAGAATATGCAAAGGAGGATTAGTGTCTGTTAATTGGTGATCATTATCTTCTGGGAAAGCCCCTGACCCTGGGTCCTCATTTTGCTATTCTCCAGAACTGGTAGCCAAACTTTGTTCACTCTAAGGGTTTCTTCTTTCTGTATGCTGAAAGCCGCGTAAGAGGCGCTCGCGTATGATGTGGGCACACTATATTTTGTTGATGTCTGATGCCTCTTCTACAGAAGGACTACAGTGAGGGTATATTTTTGCCTTTTCTGATTAAATGAGGTTATTTCAAAAATTAGAACCTGTTCATATTGAGTGAATTTTGGCTTATACACAAAATGCATGACAAAAAGAATATAGAGTTTGGAAAGGCATGCATATAGGAATAGAAAGAAAATCCTTCATACCTGTCCTTGTTTCATGTGTATATTCAAGAACTCTCTGTTGACACTGTGTGCATGCATTAAGATACCTGAATTACTTCGAGGCCGGATTTCAAAAACAACTTCAAATTTCAGACCCAAGCTGAATGATTCATCTGTTGGGGAAATCATAAGTCTCAGAATGTTCTTTTTCCATTAAAATTAATTGTGAAATTAGTCACCTGTTACAGCACACGATAATTGTAATAATGATTTCCAAATCTGTATTTTTCCCTAATTTGGACATATGAGGGATTTTTAACAATTATTCTGCTAATTTACTTATTTTAAATTAAGGTTGTTACTTAATAATTTATTAAAATTATTTTGGTATTAACTATTATTTGATATCACATCCTGCAGTTCTGACTCTGTATATTTTGATTTAGTTTCCATTGGCCTGAAAAGCAAAGAGCAAAATGTGTGGCTTCTGGCCCCCCCAAATGGCCGGAAGCCACTCCAGTGCTGTGATCCGTTCCTTTGGACAAGACCAAAAAGGAACCAATTAAATCTGGCTCCTAGCAGGAGTTGGCTTAGGACTGTGATGGTGGCCCACTTTGGAAGTGGGCCATGTGGTCACTGTAGTCCCAGTCTGATTATGGTCAGAGTGGCCTTTGGTCACTCTTGGTGGGCTGTCTGCTTCGCCCCATTGTATAGCAGACTCACTCACCATTTGAACAACATGATTTTTTGAGATGCTATGTTCCATGCTGTAAACCGCTTTGATCGTAGGAAAAGCGGTATACAAATAAATCATATTATTATTATTATTATTATTATTATTATTATTATTATGCTAATAAAATTTTGTGCAAGTAGCACCTCACCCCCAATTTTCTTCAATCCCCACCCCACCCCCAATTATTGCTTTATTGTATAACAAGTTGCATAAGAATAGTAACATTCAAAACAACATTAACGGTTCCTTTGATAATGAAAAACCAATGATTATGGCATTGTACTAATTCTATGAACAACTTATCACTCAAATCTTGGGTTGAATCCTCATCATCCTGTACAACTGAAGAGTACAGTGAGGCAACAAGGGTAGCAAGATGCCCAACACTGTGTTAATGGCTGGAATTAACTGGGAACTAGCATACCAATAATGCTGCCATTAACAGTAAGGATTTCTGGCGCTCACACAACAAACTAAGTAGCAAAGATAAAGGGGTTTATGCAACATATTATTCCACCAAGAGCACATGAGACACCATACATATGTTTAATACAATAAATATATAAAGATGAATCTTCAGTGGTCTCTCCCCAATTTTCAACAGTCAACAGATGATACCTATACTGGCATCACTGTGATCAAAGAATAATAATAAGTGTAATTAGTGAAATGTTACCAAGAATAATATATCCCCCTTCAGTTGAAAAATATGTTCCTTCCTCTGATGGTCCCTCAAAACAAGGTGTTACACTAAATGTTTGTGAAGGAGAAGTGATTGGCCTTCCATTGAGCTGTAGACTGCCAAGGCAACCGCTGAAACTGTAGACCGAGTTAATCTGAGAAAACAAAATGGAAATGAGTAAAATGGCAGCATTAGCAAGGGGAAAATGATGTGATCCTTCATGATTTAGATATACAGTGGTACCTCGGGATACGAAATGCGCGGGTTACGAAATTTCCGGGTTACGAAAAAAACCCATTGAAAAAAACTGTTCCGGGTTACGAAGGTTATTTCGGGTTACGAAAAATTTTTTGGTGCTTTTCGGCGCTTTTTCGCACGAAATCGCGGCTTTTCCCCATTAGCGCCTATGGCATTTCGGCTTGCGAATGCTTTTCGGGTTACGAAAGCGGCGGCGGAACGAATTAATTTCGTAACCCGAGGGAGCACTGTACAATTATTCATAAATTCAATAGATACAGCCCTGCAGTTTGGTAAAGGAAAGAAAGACTAAAAATAATAGTCACATTTAAATCTGTTCGTAATTTTTGATTGGTTAATATGTCACACTTTGTATATACTTTGGATATACATAAAGACCACAATGCAGGTCTTCAGGCTGAGCTGGCCAGCCATCTGTTCGGGATACTCTAGCTCTGGATTTCCTTGATCAAGAAGCACTGATATAAGCCCCCCACCCCCGAACAGTAAAACTACACGTTAATTTGGTTATAAGTAAACTAAGACCCCAAAAAACCAACACTTTGAGCATCGTGTAATTTCTTCTTAATTTTCTCTTCAAACCAAAAGATGCTGAACTTGGCAGACTGACTTCAGCATTTCCTTCCTGCTTGACGCTATGCAGGTAATGTGACGAAACAGCTATAAATATGTTTCTGTTAGATAAACACTGAAAAAGGTGCACTGTGCAATCCTTTATGCCCTGCTACTTTGAAGTAATTGCCAATGAATTCAGTGGGCCTCTGGCTGCTATTCTGTTCCAGTTTACATGAGCCTGAATTCCACTGAAATTGGTAAAACATATTTCTGAGTACAGGTGCACAGAACTGTGCGGCCAGGATTGTCCCTCTGCTCCCTAGCTTCACTTAAATTGTCTGGCAAAATATGCAGTGGTATGCTGACCAATTTCATTTTTCCCTCTTGAGTTGTTTTGGGGTTAAATTATTAAGAAATATATTTATTCATTCTTTATCATGGAAAAAATTATTTTACCTGGATATTTTTGGCAGCTTTTCCTGGTGCCACACCTCCTATATAAAAAGGGCTAGTAACTTGCCATATATTATCATATAAAGAAATACTCTCTTCTAGTACTCTGAGACCATCAATCACCAAACGGCCAGTATTTTTCTCTCGAACAAACATTACCTAAAAATAAAAACGTTTTAGCTTAGAAAAAATGTAATTATCTAGCATATTGATAAAAAAAAAAAGAAAAAAAAAGAAAACAGTTTTGGATTTTTTCTGCACTTCTGGTAATAGTTCATTTGCCCAAAATATAAACGACAGAGAATTAATTTTTAAAAACTTTACATTTAGTAAAACAATAGAACAGAAATAGAACTTTGCTTCAGTAAAGTGTCAGATTGCAATTGTGCACTTGCTTATCTGGGAGTAAACACTATTAAACTTAATGGGCTTTACTTCTGAGTAGATATGTATAGCATTTTCCTGTAAACATCCCATAAATGTAAATTATCTGTGCACTTCTCATGAAAATGTACCTCACTTATAGTTGCTGCTGCTTTGGACTTTTCACAGTATGTTGCTCTATTGTCATTATTTTATTTGCACTGCTAACATTTGGTGTTTTTTCTGCTGATCTATTGTTTTGTATTATCTGTGTCTTTTATGGTAATTTTAGCAGCCACAGAGGTCCCAGTTTAGGGCACCACTAAAAGGGGGGGGGAATATAGTATGAATGAATACATAATAAAAAAAGGCACATACGTATTTGCTTGCACTCTTAACTAATCACATCTCTTTTTTCAGACTACAAAATTTCTTGTGGAGTTATCTGGGCTGCCAATCCTGAATTCTTCAACTGTACCACTTGCACTCTGAATTTTCTTTATTTATTTAAGGGTGGATTCAGCGATCAAATATTGGACATTTTCATAAAGAAATCAGATGTATTCCATTGCATTTTGGAGTTGTCAGCATTTTCAAAACATATTACATAAGGCAGAAGAGTCCTGTCTAATGGTGCCTGGCAGGGCTAAGTAAGATTCAGATAATGGCCTGTTACAGACTGCCAAAATAAAGCTGCTTCGGGTCTCTTTGGAGGTATGCTATTTAAATGATGCATGGGTCCTAAGAGTCTGGAGGTTGCGCCGAAGCCACACTCCATTCCTAGAAGTGCAGCTTTGGTGCAGCTTCCGGATTCTTAGGACCCATGCATCATTTAAACAGCATACCACCAAAGAGACCCGAAGCAGCTTTATTTTGGCAGTCTGTAACAGGCCAATATTTTCTTCTTTTCCTGATAAAATTTACAGAAATAGTGAAAATCAAGTTGGGATAAAAATAGAATCCTTTATTTCAGACAATCTGTAGCTGATTTAAGTAACTGCTTATTGGGAAATGTCATTATCTGAAACTAGAATAATCAAGTAAGCTGTGATTAGGTAATATTCTTTTCCTCGAGTTGACAGATATATATTAGACATCTATATTATTCATCATTATTAGAGAGTAAATTTTAATGCAACATGTGCTTGAAATATTTATTTGATTGCAGCAAATGTTCCAACCACTCTGCACAATTGGATGTTTATTTTTTGCAACAGCAATTTCTCCTTCCCATCCAACTTACATTGTGCCATTGATCATCATTGTACTTCTCTTGGGTTCTGATTCTTAATTTTTGGTTCCCACTGTTAAACATAAAAATTAGACGGCCATGGGCAATAAAGAGAGTCATGAAATGTTCCTCCTTTTGATCAGAGACGTAGAAAATCATGCCATGGGATGAATGAGTCTTCAGGCTAATGGAGAATTGAGCTCTGTTTAAAATAATAAAAAATGCTTTGTGAAAGGAAATCACTGAACAAATGCCCTCTAAAACGTGAAGAAGAAAAAAACTAAATACAGTACAGCATAGTGAGAAAATGCTTGAATGATATGAAAAATTACTTTTGAAATCTTAGTTTATATTCCTTTAAGCTGGAAAATGTGAGCAGCATTAGAAAAATTACAAGTGTGTATTACATTAGTATCCCATTTTGGGAGAAAGCTGAGATATAAATTCAGTATAAAAATAAAAATTATTATTAGTTCACGCTACCTTTCACTGAAATCCTTTGGTAAGTAATCATATTCTTGCCGGCTATTTGCTGTTCCTCCAAACTGATAGGTATGTTCAATTGCTTTGGGGCTACTGGATAAGTGGCAGTGTGGGGCCTGCAAAGTTCTCAGTTCTTGGTCTATTTTTTTAATACTTGATGGAAACTGTGAAGAACCTTCATTGTCTTTTCCAACCTCCATACCAAAAAACAAAACAAAAAAAAAAAAAAAAAAAAAAAAAACAAAAAAAACAAACGAACAAACAAAAACACAAATGAAATTTCTGTAAGTCGCATTAAATTTTTGTATGTGCTGTCTCAATACTGTTTGGGCAGGTCTAATATTTACCATGTAACTATTTCCTCAGAATTAAGTTCTTTCAGTCTGTAAAATTCAGGAATGTCCACTTGAACCTCTTAATAAACATCTTTGAGAGAACTTGCACTGAGACCTTTGTAGTTAATATTTAGCTTAATTTAATTGATGTCTGTCTTTATAAGATGTAATGATATTTATATTTATATACTAAATTTATAATTAGTTTTTTAAATAATTCTTTGTGTACATTGTCTTGGGATCCCTGATGGACTGGGAAGCAATAAATAAATGCTTTAAAATAAATAAATTAAACCCTCTCCCACCAGTTATGGAATACCTTCATCTGAAAGGTCTGTCCAGTGCCTATTCCCCCCCCCCCCCCCTTTTGCCCCCTTAACTGTGCCTATTTTATTACTACACTGCATTCCATTTCCATCACATTTTTGCATCTTGATACTTTGTTTATTCCTATTTTGGCTGGTTTGTTATGCTGATTTTGTTTGATTCAGATAGTTTTGTATTTATTTGTTTTTTATTTTACATTGCCCTGAGCGCTATTAGTTGTAGGTCAACTGAAATAAATATTTGAAATAAATAAAATAAACAAGTAAATGCATGTTCATAGTTAAAAGACCACTCTAATCTGCATTAGTGATGATGCCAAGTATCTGGAGATAGCAGTTAGTCCAGTTTATTTAATGTGCAGCAGAATACTGTGATTGTTAAATTACTGCATTTTTAAAAAAGTAGCCTTGATAAAGGGGACAATTTTCAATTTGCCTGAAGGAGAAAAAGTGTTTAATAGGAGATTTGTTTCTTTGAATGAGGAAGGTGCTGGATATAATAACTCCTATTGTTTTTCTGTTAAGACTTTATCATACGGGAGGAATAAATATAAATATTATTACTTCGCACAGGGGAAAAGCTGAGATTTAAAAGGTATTTTCTTGGCAGTCCCAAGATCACGGCAAAGATGATGTCATGATTACAGAGGCCTTATCCCGGGAATAACCAGGGAATAACCAGCAACAAATCATTCACGTGGAAATCCCATGAATGATTTGTTGCTGGTTATTCCCAGGATAAATCCTTTCTAATTGTGATATGTCTTGCAGTGATCTCAGGACTTTGCTGAGAAAATGCCTTTTTAATCTTGGTTTTCTCCCTATGTGATAAAGTCCTTAATAAATTTTTTGACTCCACACAAGATGTGCCTATTATAATTTTAAATCATTTGTTTCCTGTTCTTTATTTGAAAAGGGTCTTGAAGGAGTTTACAAGCAATCAATAAAAACGAGACATCCCCAATGAATAACAAAACAAAGAACATGGTCCAAGGAATTATGGTATTTGTGAGTGTTAGGTGCTGTTTCAATGGCTAGCCAGGTGGTGATGCTAACCCTTTTATTATGACCTTCTTTAGATCTGGAGGAATTTTTTCTTTTCTTATGGAACAAGGCAGCTGGGGGAGATTCAACAGGACATCCATAAAGGGATGCCTGGATCTTCTCAGGGTACCGCTGGAAGTCTTCCACCTCAACATCTCGATCCACTCTGTTTAAAAGGGGGAAAAGAGGGACAATCTTGTTATTCTTAGCCACCAAATTTGATTTTGCATTTAGAAATTTCTTTCTTCACCCAACCTGCTACTCTAATTTAAGATTGTCTTGTTTATGAGCTCAGCATGTCCATGGAACAGGTATAAGAAAATAGCTCTTTGCTTTTGTACTGTCATCAAGGGGAACAGCCACGTTCTGCTGGATTATGATCTGTATATTTTATTAATTATTATCATGAAAACAATTAAATGTCAAACAGCTGTGTTTTTTTTTCCAGGTAGAAAGAGCTGAAGATAAAAATAAGAGAGAAATAATCTACACTGCATTTCATTCTCTAAAGAGAAACAGGGACAGTTCAGATTGAACTGGCTGTACATCAGAGATTTAGGTAATACTGAAAATTGTCAGCAGGCTCCTGCTAACTTTCAGGCCAGTATTCTAGTTGTTTGTCTCAGTAATATACTATTCCTTCCTCTAGTTTCTACATTTTAATTTCATTCATATCAACAACAACAACAGATTTCAATTAGTGAATGAAATAAAACAATTTCATTTTACTCCATCCCTCTTTTTCCCTTGTTCTCCTCTCTACCAATAGTTGGTCAAATTTCCACATTCATTGAGCATGCTCTTTTTGCACTGAGCTGTTTCTGATTACTTCTTGATGTGAAGCTCTTATCCACCAGTTTTGGGTTTATGTGGGTGCCCAGTTCCCAGTTGCATTGAAATATTCAATGTTGTCCATTTCTACCCATTTCTTATTCTATATAATTAAAATGATCAAAATTTCTATTGTTATCTTAAGACATGATCCCTTGTGCCACATCACCAACACACAAACACCCCCAGAGTCCAGGCAGTGCAGTCGGGAGACATCAGGGATTTTTTCTCTCTTCTATTAGACATCAATGATCATTGTCACTTGGATGAGATACTCAGGGTTGTCAGAACTGTGGTCAAGATCCCTGAGTCTCTTGTAAAGCAATATTTGAATTTGAAGGAAGCAGGTTAGGAGGAAGTGCAGGCATAACTATTTTGTGCTGAACTTGCCAGACATTGCTTTGACTGTAGTGACACTCTACCGACACAAACCTCTACTCTTTATCAACCTGCTCAATATTTTTAACAATGTCATATATACTGCAAATCAGAAATAATCTGAAAAGGCAATTTAGAAAATGGTTTAAGACCAATAAAGCCTTGCTATATTTATTTCAAGTAGAACCTGAAAAGATGGAGCCCCAGACTTTAATAGATATTAGTTCTGTATTTTAGTTAACTGAAATGTAAACTGAACTATGCAAACCACAAAATAATGCTACTCAATTTGGCTTCTAATGACACTTTTTTACCTGACATATTATCTAAAAATAAGATGAAACTTCTCTTATACCTTTCTCTGTACCTTTGTTCTTTATTTCACTGGGCTGGAAACAGAGCTGGGCAATTGCTAGAACTTGCATTTTCAAAAACTGGCCAGCTAATAGTTAATTTTAATTAGAATCTACCTACTGAATCTATGGATCTCAGATTAAAGTTGCAGAAGCCTCATCTTGAATCTGACCTGGCAACCCTATCTGACAACGGATTTTGGAATTTTTAAAATGCATCAACATGGCTTTCTTTGCTTTTTTTAAAGCAAATTAATTATTGCAAAATTAAACTTTGCCCATCCAGAAGTATACTAAAGAGATTACCTTTGCTAGCTCCCTTTTAACATTGTTTCCTGAAATTCTATGTTTGATGAAAGAAAGAAGAAGCAAAATCTCTTCTGTTTCTTGGCTAGTGAAGAATACACAAACTAAAATGAACTTACCTTGTGAAATAGGCATTGCTTATACAGCCAGTAAAATTGGCAAATTCACTACTGAGGGGAGAGCCTCCAAAGTAGAATTTTTTGGTGCTCGCAGGCTTTTCCTCAATACCATTTTTTCCTGAATTATCTTTCCTCTGCCTTTTTTCATCTACCAAAAGCTCAAGTCTGCAGACAGAAACAGTTCTTCTTACCATGGATCCTTTAAATAAGTCACCCTTTTAGCCAGCAGTTATTCAAGGCACATAAATCATGCTAGAAATATAGCTTTTCCACATCGTTGAACAACTCACTAGGTGGCAGCATTGATACAAGAATATATTTTGAAACAAACAGTATTGCAAGCATCCTCCAACATCCTATATGCATCTGGCAGTATAGAAGTCACTCATAATGTATTCACTGCTGAATAAAATGATGGTAGTATCCTAGACAATGAAAATTCAGAAAACATCCAGGGGTGACCTTGTTGGCCATAACCGAAGTACAATAAAATCCAAAATCTACACAACAGTGATACCTTTATTGGCCAATCAAAATGCACAAAATATATGTGCACAAAAACAGGACAAAGAAAAAAAGATGACAATGTTAGGGTCACAGGCCTTTATTTTGTCAATGTGTTGTTATAGTTGTCTTGGTTAAGATGGTATGGAGGAATATCAATGTAGGTAGGGGACATTCTAAGCCAGAATAGCATAGTAGTTTGAGCATTGGACCATGACACTGGAGATCAGGATTTGACCCCCCCCCCCCCCCCTCAGCCATGAAACCCACTGGGTAACCTTGGACAAGTCACATGCTCTCAACCTCAGGGGAAGGCAATGGAAAACCTCCACAGAACAAATCTTGCCAAGGCCTGTTACAGACATTCAAAATAAAGCTGCTTTGAGTCACAGTGGAGGTATGGTGTTTCAAAGATGCATGCATCCTAAGAGTCCATAAGTCGCACCAAAGCCACGTTCCAGACTGGAGCGTGGCTTTGGTGTGGCTTCTGGACTTTTAGGACACATGCATCATTGAAACACCATACCTCCACTGTGAGTCTGTGACTCGAAGCAGCTTTATTTTGGCTGTCTGTAACAGGCCTAAGAAACTCCTATATTAGGGCCTCTTAGGGTCACCATAAGTCAGAAATGACTTGAAGGCATATATAGGCTTGCCATAACCCGGTGGGAGGCGTGACTCCCCCGATTTCTAGGGGGCGTTCCCGGTCACGTCACGCCCTTGGGTGGCTGCCCGGCTCCTGGCCCTGCTGCATCCCTATATTGTGATGGACTGGAGCTGGCAGGGGAGGGCTCTGCTGCTCTGCCTTGCCCTCCCAAGGAGCAGGCTTAGTCAGGCAGGGCAACAAGGCGCGAGGAGGAGGAGCAGGGCCAGGCAGGTCGGCAGCAGCAGTGGCCCCCGCCCATCCAGGCAGGCCGCTGGGAGAGGGGAGGAAAGGGCCCTGGCCTCTGGGGCAGCCCGGCCTGGAGAACGAAAGGGCCCTTTCCTGGAACCCCTGCCCCCCAGCCCTTCTCCTCCTCCTCCTGCTCTTGCAAGGAAGGGGCTCTGAAGTGCCAGGAGAGCTGCCTCACTAAAGGGGAGGGGCGCCTCAGGGACCCAGCCGTCAGAGAGGAAGAGGAGGAAGAGCTTCGGCGTTTAGGCTCAGAAGAGGAGGAAGGGGCTGGCACCTGGGAGAGGCAAGAGGGCACCTTCCAGGCCCCTCCTGGGCCCCAGGCTCCCCCCAGGATCGCCCCCATCAGACATTGGAAGCCCCCTCCCCAAGGCCCCCCCAACCACACACCCCTCTCCTCTCTAACCCTCTCTCTGACTCCCTCTCCCCCTGTTACCCCACTTTAACTGAGCCCTCTCTAACCCCCTTCTATCTACCTCCTTCTCTCCATCTAAACTCCCCTCCAACCCCTCTCTATCTACTCCCCCCCTCTCTAACCCAGTGATCTCCAAACTCTGCTCTTGAAGGAATTTTGGACTTCAGTTCCCAGAATCTCAGACTATTGAGTAACATGTCTGAGGCTTCTGGGAGTTGAAGTCCAAAATCTCTTAAAGGACACAGTTTGGGAACCACTGCTCTAACCACCTTATTTAATAATAATAATAATAATAATAATAATAATAATAATAATAGGATTTATTTATATACCACCCAATCACTGGGAATCTGAGCGGTTTGTGAAATTAACAGCCAAACTGCACAGGCAAATCAGCTCCTGGCACTGAACAAGCAGAGCTCTGCTCTGGAGCCACAACAAACTACATTTCCCAGAATTCCATAGCATTGATCCAGGACAGTTAAAGTACTGTCAGACTGGGTTATTTCTGCAGTGTGTATGTAGTCTGAGAGCCCTGCAGAGAGAACAACTCTGGTGCTTTAGAATTTAAGCCCATCTAACCCCCCTCTATCTAAGTTCCTTATTTAAGTCTCTTCTAAGCCCCCCTCTAACCCCTCTCTATCTTACTCCTCTTTATCTAACCCTAATCCCCTCTAGGTACCCCATCTAGCCCTCCTTCTATAGCCCCCTTTCTCAAACCCCCTTATTTAACCTTTCTGTTTAATCCTATATATTTTTTTAAAAGAAACCAGCAATTTTTCATGTCCTCCATTTTTATAAAAGTGTCCTACATTTGAAAATGTTATCCTACATTTGTCCTACATTTGTCCTGATTTAGAGGTCCTGACTTATGGCAACCCTAGGCATATAGCAAAGAGGACATCTTTTCTCCTTGGCCATGAAGGCTCTGGGAGATAAAGGGTCGTAAACTCCTGGAAATAAAATTTAAAGTCCATCAGCAACATAAAAAGAATGGATCATTTTTTCCAAGTTGACTAGGAAAAGGGCATGAAGATACTGTGTGAAATCCTAGTCCTGCTCACTTGTCTTGTGTCCATGTTTTTACTTTTGTGTGTGGCTATCAATCTGCACCTGCTGGAAGGATTTACACCTAATGTGCCACTATGATCACACAGCATTTGCTCATTCAGATGTATTGATGGTATTTCTATCATTGTGCTTATTCTTTTACTGTGGGACTGTATTCATATGATTGGGCTGCTAATGTGCAAAATAAAATACCATAATTGTATAAGATCTGTATTTTCACTTATTTGGGGAAAGATGTGAAAAAGACACATCCTTCTATGCTGACTTTGGAAATAGTATGGTGTTTGGTATCCCACATGAAATAATGAACTACAAGTACACTAAAATTCAAATATTGTAAAGGTTTACCTTTCTGGTGAGACATAAGTAATGACAAAGTGGGCTTTCCCATCATTATAGGATCTGTCTGCTGCTTGAAGTCTGACACCTTGTGCATTTAAAACAACAGCTCCCTTATCCATGGAAATGGAGAACACATCTGACTGAAATATAGAGAAAAACGTATTACAGCCAGCCCCTCCACATTTTCTGATTTTCCTTTTGGAAAGTTTGAAGATTAATGGATTCCTGGGAATCTCTGGGTCTTCCAGATCTATTCTGCTGTCAGCTTCCACTGGAAGTTGACTATAGAGTCACACGGGAATACCTAGAGATTCTTAAAGAGAACATTTCTCTAGAAATCTCTAGGTCCTCACCAAAAATTGACCATAGAGCTGCACTGGAGGACCTAGAGATTCCTAGAGAAGTATTCTCTTGGATAAAAAGCATTCACAATTTTTATTTATATTTATTTATATTTGTGGCCTTTTCACTTTCACGGAATGGTTTGCCCCTAACCCCTGCAGAAGTGAGGGTGCCAACTATATTTACAGGGCCTTGGAACAATCTCCACTAAAGATTCTTACAAAATTTTGATCTTTTTTCAATGAACTGAGTAAATGTATTAAGTAAGGAAGAAGCATTTGCCTTGTGACAAGTCTACATTTGTTTAACACTGATTTAAATATTAAATCAGGATGGGATTGATCTTGTGGGAAAGGGAGTTAGTCTGTCTCTTCTGTTGAAAATCTCCACACCCCAGATGCTTTTGGCTTTGGAAAGGAAGTTTTCTCCTTCTTTTATGGGTTGGAAATAGTGGTCACAAACCAGGTATTGAAAGCAGCTCGAGATGGATAGTAACTCAAAACTGCAAGACCACATATTGTTGGGGTGTATGTTGAGGTAAAAATAACAATAGCAGAGTCTTAGAAGTATGTTAACAAAAAGTAGCTTTACCCAGGAGAGTCATAAAATTGAAGCAAAAAACACAGAAAAAATGCTCAGTACAAAACAGCAAAATTAAAGCATTAGCATGGCTTCTAGTATAGCAGCATGTCAGTTCAGCATTACCACCCCTGCAGCATGCAGTTTCACAGAGAGCAAAGCCAGCCAGTATGGAGACCATACAATTCCCTGTATGCTCCACCAGCATGGACAACAAACATTACCAATATACTCTCAGAACCCAGCAGACTTGCAAAGCAGTTATATTCTGCAGATTGGCTATGATAGCCACCTGGCCTAATTGGCCAATTGCTCTCTCATTTAGTAGTTGCAGGCTTATCTTATTCTGATTACACCTGCCATTTGCTACACCTTCATCCAGTCACAACTTACTGTGCTCACTTGCACATCCTGACACATATCTTATTCACATCCTCTTTAACCCCACACTGAAGCAAGCCCCCCACTTGGTGCCCACAAAATAGAAAAGGTCCAGTAAAATGATTAATTGTCCAATCCTAACATTCTATTGCCAACATAATAGCGGTCAATTTGGCCAACACAATAAAAGCCCCAATTTGATAACTGGATTATTTCTGCATATTAAACTCTGAATTCAAAATGCAGGAGATGCTCCCCATTTCCATGTACATTTAGACCTCTCTGAAATTCCTAGTTATCTTATTTAGTTGCAACATATTCAACTATTTTATGTCTCTACAGATTATTTTTTCCTGAGCAGGTTCATACATAATGACACTTGCTATATATATTTCCTATCCACAACTAGATGTAACCACAACCTCGAAGAAAGGGCAGGAGTTCTAACAGATAATTTATCTAGCAATAAACTTGGTATTCAAGCAAGTAGTAACTTCTATTACTAAGAGTACTACTACTGCTAAATTTTATTTCTTTCCCACCTTTCGTCAAGTTGGGATACATAATATTAAAATACAAAACACAATTAAAAAGAAAATACCTAAAACGAACAGTTAAAATGAAATACTATAAAACCATTAAAGTATACTCATTTGAGTATATTCTTTAAAATATACAAATTAAAAAGTCATGTTTTAAAATTGACTGGGTCAATTTGTTTTAAATGCCATCAGTGTTTTCAAATGCTATATCTCTTCTAGCAGGTCATTTCACAGTCTGGGGGACAGTAGACAAAAAAAGTCTTCTGGGAAACTTGTCTGTCTAGTCTGGCCAGCTGGAGCAAACATTTCCCAGAGGACCTGAGTGTATGGGGTGGATTACTTACTCTCATAGGTAACCTGGACCAAACTATGTAGGGCTTTAGAGACAACAACCAACTTTTTGTACTTTTCCTACAAACTAATTGGCAGAGAGTACAAACCTACAACAATCCAAATTCCCAATAAGCTTCATTACGTTATTTTACTTCAAAATTTTGCATATCTGTCAGCTTACTCAAGACCAAGGAATCAAGTAATAGCCAGCACAAACATGAGGCAATGCACTTTCCCATCCCTGGCTTTTGTGAAGAAAATAAAAACCAAAGCTTCTCACGCTTGCCTATAGGAACTATAGTAGCATGCTTCCAAGACATTGACAATTCACCTGACTGCCAAATGTAATTAAATAAATAATCATATATGTATTTATCCCACATTGTTTTAAAATAAACGACTTTTCTAAAATGAGGAAGTCATACTTACTCCTTCAGCACAATAGAACAGCAATCCATTTGGCTGTAAAGTTCGGAAATTAAAGCCTCCTTCAAATGTGTGAAAGGAAATTTTCTGGCTTGATGCAATGTAGCTTTCTCCATTGAAATATGCTTTACGGGACATCTGTTCAACAAGTTTTAAAAAAAGATATCCAGGTATTAATAAAAAAAACAAAGCATATGCAAAAGAAAGAATGCACAGGGCTCAGGCCCATACTCCAGAAAGTATAACAATTCCTGTTTAGTATTGTGATTGCCAAAAGGTACTGTGAGGTAAGTGTGTTATGTGATTTATTTAGCACTGGCTTAATCTCCATTACTCAATCAATATTTAGACTATCTCTGCTAGGTTCTGCAGCTTTGTGGTGACACAGTGAATATGGACAGAAGCTGAGAGTTGTGTTATGGGTGAAGTAATCATACAATCATGCTACCACAAGTAATGTTCAATCACTATTTTTGTATACAAATTGGATGAGATGTAAACTCTCTCAAAAGCTAGTGCTAGAAAATTTTATTGTGTTAAGGCTCACATACTACAAGAAAGCCTGTAAAAATGTTTTCCCCCCATTTTATAAGGGTGTTCCTAACTGAAATGTCTTTATAGGCTGTATGATTCACTGAAACTTAGCTGTGTGCTATAGTTATAATAAAGATGATACCTTTTTTGCCTTCTAGTTTAGTTTACTTGTAATTATAATTTTATTGCAGGTTTTTAGAAACATAATTTCACCAGTGAGTTTTATAGGACTGAAATTATATTGAAGAATAAAAATGGCTTTCATACTTATGTTCAGTTTTGTATTTTGCTTTGTGGCTTTTCATCCTCTCCATTTGACAGATCTGAGGCCACACAGTGTTTTAGCACTGGGCAATGAGGAAATTGAAATAATTAAAGAGGTCCAATACCTTGGGTAAAAATTTATCAGAATGTAGTCAAGAAATCAGAAGAGACTAGGAATGAGATGGGGAGCTATGAAAGAACTAGACAAGACCCTAAAGCAGGGGTCGGTAACCTACGGCCTGCGGGCCGGATCCGGCCTGCCGAGGCCTTTCTGCCGGCCCCCGCGCAGTTCTGCCGCCGATTGCCGCCGTTCCCGTGCATCCGGGCGCCATTTTATTTTTCAAAATGGCGGCCGAAGTCTCATGCAACCTTTCCCAGGACGGGAAAGGTCGCACGAGACTTCGCCGCCATTTTGATAAACAAAATGGCGGCAGAGGAGGGCCGCGCGGCCTGGGGTGGAGGAGGCAAAGGATGAAGACCGGCACCGCCCTCCCCCGCCTCCCCATGGAGCTCTGCGCGGCCCTTTCCGCTTTCCGCGGGGCCATCCCTGCCTCCCCGCGGGGCTCCGCGCAGCCCTCCCCCCGGGGCTCCGCACGGCCCCGCGCTGCCCACCTCCTCCTCTTTCTCCTCTGTCCTGCCCCCAGGCCGCGCGGCGCATAGAGGAGGGGGAGGAAGAGGAGGAGGGAGGAAGAGCAGGAGGAGGCAGCAGCAGGAGGAAGAGAAGGAAGAGGAGATGGGGGCAGCAGGAGGAGGAAGAGCAGGAGGAGGAAGAGGAGATGGGGCAGCAGGAGGAGGAAGAGCAGGAAGAGCAGGAGGAGGAAGAGGAGATGGGAAAGCAGGAGGAGGAAGAGGAGAGAAGAAGAGGAGATGGGGCAGCAGGAGGAGGAAGAGGAGAGAGGAAGAGCAGGAGGAGGAAGAGGAGATGGGGGCAGCAGGAGGAGGAAGAGGAGAGAGGAAAGAGCGGGAGGAAGAGGAGATGGGGGCAGCAGGAGGAGGAAGAGGAGAAGGTGGTGAGTGGCCAGAGGCCACATGGTTTTTTTGTTTTATTTTGCATTCTTTTTAATTGCTTACAAGTCTCCCTGCTTTGAGAATGATAGTGTGGTGATGATGACGACGATGATGATATAAGCCAGCTTGAGAGGCATGGAGGCAATGTTTCTGAAGCCAAGAGAGTGTCACCTTCCAAAGTGTGTTTTGGGGTGGTTTTAATGCTAACAAGTCTCCCTTGCTTTGACAATGATAGTGTGGTGGTGATGATGATGAGTCAGGTTGAGAGCATGCAAACTACTGTTTCAGAGCTGAGAGAGTGTGACCTTGCAAAGTGTGTTTTGTGTGCTTTTAATGCTAACAAGTCTCCCTTGCTTTGACAATGATAGTGTGGTGATGATGATGATGATGACGATGATGATATAAGCCAGCTTGAGAGGCATGGAGGCACTGTTTCTGAAGCCAAGAGAGTGTCACCTTCCAAAGTGTGTTTTGTGTACTTTTAATGCTAACAAGTCTCCCTTGCTTTGACAATGATAGTGTGGTGGTGATGATGATGAGTCAGGTTGAGAAGCATGCAACTACTGTTTCAGAAGCTGAGAGAGTGTGACCTTGCAAAGTGTGTTTTGTGTGCTTTTAATGCAGGTTGGGGGTGTTTGTCCAGAAAGGGACCGAGGAGGAGAGGGCGGGCACACGCCTCCTCCTCCTTGCAGGGCTTCGGTGGAGGCTCCGCCCCGGAAGGTGGCTCCGCCCCGGAGGGTGGCTCTGCCCTGGAGGGTGGAAGCTCCGCCCCCAGCATGCAGCCCTGCCCCAGAGGGTGGCAGCTCCCCCCCCCCGCTGCCCCCCCCCCCCCCCGACTTGTCTGAGGGACACCAACCCGGCCCCCGACTCCAAAAGGTTGCCTACCCCTGCCCTAAAGAGTAAAGATATGTGTGATGAACTGACTCACAAACAAGCCAATCAGAAGCCAGAGACCCTAAGCCAATCAGGTGCTGGCTGAGGAGTTTGAACATTCCGCTTGGCAGTTGGTTTTAGTCAGTTAGGGTTTGGAATCCTGAGGGAGGAAGCTGGTGTTCAGTTGGGGAACAGTAGAGTCCAAGAGAGGACTGTGTTCCAGGAGTTCCTGAGGGAACAATAATTTGGCAGAGTGGGTTTTGATTACAGACCAAGAAAGGGTATAGTGGTCTCAAGAAGGGACAGTAGTCCAATTGAGAGTCTTGTAGTGAAATACTCAGGCTTAGCCAGACTTTGGAAGAGGGGTCTTGGTTGATTAATATCCTGTGGGATATTATAGCCTGTGTGGCTGAGTTATTAATTGAGATTTAAGAACAAACCTGTATATATGTAACCAAGAAAGACACAGTAACAACTTCATTTCCAAGTTACCTTTTTCCATTCTGTTTTAAAATAAACTTTTATTCTTGTTTGAATATCCACTTGGCCTGTGTTTTGAAATCAAACAATAATGCATGGAAATGCAGAGGACAGCAGAAAGAGAGGAAAATGGCACACCAGATGGATAGACTCAATCAGAGAGTTCATGGGGCTGAATTTGCAGGACGTAAGCAAAGCAGTGGAGGACAAGGGTGTCGTGGACGTGCCTCATTCACAGAATGAACTGGGGCCGAGTTGAGGGCAGTTAACAACAACAACATTCCTTTGGTTACTTTAAAACTTGGGAGTTGAAATGCCTATTGTTTGACACCATATACAGTCGGTCCTTCTTATACACAGATTTTTTATACACGGATTTAAGCATACACGGTTTGAAAATGTTCCAAAAAAGTATAAATTTACCTTGATGATCCATTTTTTATTAGGGACACCATTTTGCTATGTCATTATACTTAATGGGACTTGAGCATACACGGATTTTGTTATACACGGGGGATCTTGGAACCAAACCCCAGCGTATAACAAGGATCCACTGTATTTTGCACTAACGGGTCGGAATGTTAAATTCCAATTATACAAAGCTGAACATTAAACAAGAAAATACTAAAATATGACCTACGAAAAGAGAGGAAGGGAGGAAGGGAAAGAGAAGGGGAATTGGAAAGATTTGCTAATCTGTCAGACTTCCTGCTAAAAGTACACTGTAGTAGGCCTACAACACTGCTTTTAGACTTACCTTTTATATTCAACAGTATATCAGATACTAGTTCCCATTTCTTTACTCTGTAGTTTACTTTATAGATGGAAGGAATCATTCTGAGAAAGTTTATCCTTTCATAAGCCCTGGTGGCGCAGTGGTTAAATGCCTGTACTGCAGCCACTCACTCAAAACTATCAGGCTCAATATCAGGGAAAGGGCTCATGCTTGACTCAGGCTTGCATCCTTCTGAGGTCGCTAAAATGAGTACCTAGCTTGTTGAGGGCAATTAGCTTACAGTTGTAAACCGCTTAGACACTGTTAGTTCAGTATGAAGTGGTATATAAATGTAGTTGCTTTGTTTGTTTTATCCTAACTGACAGAAAAACAAAACAAAATCTTCAGACCTCCAGTTTTATTTTGTACTGAGATCCAGCACAAGTATGGAGAAATAACTTAGCTATATAGAGAGACTATCAGAAAATTAACTACTAGAAATTAAAAAGCAATAACCAGAAGATGCATTTGTAGTTTCAGAATAATACTGTACTTACAAGTGATTCCTCTGGACAGCCATAGCCAATTCCCAGAGTTCCTGGCTCTTCCAACAAGTTGAAGTCCTTCTTTTGGAACTGGAAACCTTTCATGCAGCCCCTAAAACCTGTACTTACTGCAAGGTGAGAACTGACACCGCTGTAAAGACATGACATTTCTTTAGGAGTAAAGGGGTAGGTGATGGCATGATATTAGATACATTTGTAAGTGTAACAATAAGCATAAACGTCTACACAGAACAGCAGCAAACATGGATATAGGCAGGAAAAACACACACCAGGGAATGTACATCACTGGGTTTGGTGTGAGATGCAGCAGTAGCAGGTGTGGACAAAACATGACTAGCAGCAGCTTCTAGTAGCCCTAACCAGTATAGCTTACTCTTGCTCTAATTAATGGCAGAGCCAGTCCTGTTTCCAATAGTAAAGTACATTTCTTTCCTCAGCCACTTTTAAATTCAAGTGTATTTGCTCCCTAAGTAGCGCTAGAACCAAAATCACTCCAAAGCACAAATGTACGAACACACTGCATACAAGAATTGTGTTGACTCATATGTTGTCACACATTTGTCACAAAGGTTGGTTGCTAACCCTATTTTGTGCGATCCAGTTTACTGAAAGCAAGGTTTCTCAACAAGGAATAGCCAGAGACCTAGGATTCTGCGAGAGGTTTGATAGGGATTTATCAAGAGATTGAAAAAAAAATCACAACCTTCTTTTGGAGTTGTAGATACAATAATTTGTGTGCAAATGTTCCCTGAAACCTAAAAATTATTTCAAGGGTTCCTTCACGGTAAAAAGGTTGTGAAAGGCTGTTTTAAAGTAGAAATTTGACTGGTTTTAATTAGCCCTATAGAGCATGGGCAAAGTAAATTGATTTTATTGTACACATGAAGAAATTAACAATGAATAGTGATTGCATTGTCATTATAAACCAACCTAGATTTTAAAATCTCAATAGGAGCTCCTCCTATATAGACATCAGTAAATGGCATGCTTTTCTTTTCATTTTCCATGCTTTTTATGTGTCTCCTATCCACTACCAAGATCATTTTCTTGGAATTATGGTATATAACAGATATCTGAAATGGAAAAAAAAAAGTCAAGTTAGAGGCCACAGTATACATACAACTTTATACAACACAAGAACATAATGGTATTTAAAATCAGTAAATTGCTTCCCTCCCACAAAAGAAAGAAAGAAAGAGACAGACAGACAGACAAAGATTGAAGACCTGGGCTGTTCCTCCTTTGAGCATCCATCTGAAGAAAGACACAATGATGCGGGGTTGAGGGAGGCTTATTATCAGATAACAGAACATTACAATAGCAGATTACATAGAAGAGGCTTCTTTCTATACCTCAAACTAAAGATCTCCCTACCTAGGATACAATAAACAAACTAAGGCGTGATACAGACTGTCATAAAGGGGCGTACTTGTGCCGATACTAGGGTTAGGGAGTGCGCACTAACCGCACGTTACCTAATGCTAGTACATGTGGGGGCTGCCATGATTGTGCAGCTCTGCCCACACATTGCACGCGTCGGAGACATCATGCACGTACCGTGTTCAAACAGTGCTGTGCGCGTGTGACGTCTCTGCACCACTGGAGGATGCTTATCATGCCTTTCCAGCAGCGCAGAAAGGAACTCTGAACAGCAGATCATTCCCATGGCAACCACACGGCCAATGGGAATGATCCTGAGGAGACAGGAATCACCCCTTTTTCCTCATGACTCCCGGGCTGTCTGTGATGTGTGTGTGTGTGTGTGTGTGTGTGTGTGTGTGTGTATATGTGTGCTGTTGGGATATAAAGTCCATAGTAAAATGTACAATGTGGGATTTCATAGCAACAGGCCGGCCAATCACCAGCCAGGGGTCATCAGCCAATCAAGCGCTGGCTGGGGGAAATTTGAACATTCCGTTGACAGTTAGCCTTGGCAGTTGGCTGTGGATTCCGTTAGAGTCAGTTGACTTTGTGGCTTTCTGTTTGATGGATGGTGGACTGTGTAGATGGTTGTAGATAACTCTGTACATATTGGAAATTCCTCAAATAATAAAAGCCTCAGCTGAGAAACCTTTGCCTACAGTGTTCTCTTCAGTTATTCAGGAAGGGGAGAGGTGTTTCTCTAGCTCACAAGCTGTTGCCTACACATTTGCAGGATCCTGGCGCCAAACGTAGCTGTGGTACCTCATAATAATAATAATAATAATAATAATAATAATTTATATCCCGCCTCTCCCTGTATTGGATCGAGGTGGGTAACAAGATATCAAAAACAATAAAATCAAGTAAACAAACAAAAAACCCAAAAACAAAACATGGAAACAATAGTTAAAAGACATATTACATTTCAGGCTCCCAAACTCCCTCCCACCCTATAAAACAATAAAACAATTCCCAACCAATGGCCAATAAAATGAATCAAGATCATTCAATCCAATGGGAACAATTAGGTAAATGAAAAATTTGGAAGTCAGTTCCGGAAGGCTCGCCAGAAAAGATCCATTTTTATTGCCTTCTTGAAGGCACCTAAAGATGTTATTTGGCGGATCTCATCCGGTAAATCGTTCCAGAGTTTTGGAGCAGCAACGGAAAATGTCCTCTGGGAAGTGGTTAATATTTCAGTTCTCTCTGGCCCCATACAGACAGGCCAAAATAAAGCTGCTTCTGGTCACTTTGGAGGTATGCTGTTTCAATAATGCATGCGTTCTAAGAGTCCAGAAGCCATGCCAAAGCCATGATCCAGTCCTAAGGACTAGAGCACAGTTTTGGTGCAGCTTCCGGACTTGTAGTACACATGCATCATTGAAACAGCATACCTCCAAAGTGACCCGAAGCAGCTTTACATAGGGCCTGTCTGTATGGGGCCTCTGACTGCAATAGATTCATCCCAGAGGACCTGAGAGTGCGGGAAGGATTATATGGGAGGAGGCGTTCCCTCAGGTATGTTGGACCCAAGCCATTTAGGGCTTTATAGGTAATGACTAACACCTTATACTGTGCCCGGAAGCAAATGGGGAGCCAGTGTAGGGATTTTAAAAAAGGTGTAATGGATTCAAATTTTGAACTCCCTGTTACCAATCTGGCTGCCATATTTTGTACCAACTGCAGCTTCCGAGCATGGCATGAGGGTTGCCCCAAGTAAAGCGCATTGCAGAAATCGAGATGAGAGTTTCTAGGTTTTCCCATTCCAGGAAGGGTCTCAGCTGGCGAATCAGCCAAAGCTGATAACAGGCACTCCTGGCCACCTGAGATGACAGCTGAAGCGATGAATCCAGGAGTACCCCCAAGCTACAAACACAGTCCTTCAGAGGAAGTGTGACCCTGTCCAGAACCGGAGAACAGATCACCATACCCAGATTGGGATTGCCTATAGCGAGTACCTCTGTTTTATTTGGATTCAATTTAAGTCTATTTTCCCTCATCCAATCCATTACCGACCTCAGACATTCATTCAGAGGGGAGATGCCATCCTTGGTCACTGAAGCAGTCCAAGACATGGAGAAACAAATTTGGGTGTCATCAGCGTACTGCTAACACCCCGCTCCATGTCCCCGGATGATCTCACCCAGCGGCTTCATGTAAATGTTGAAAAGCATTGGTGACAGTATCGCGCCCTGAGGGATCATCACGGACTGCGCTACAATACGATAACGTATGTGTGTGTTTTATTACATCTAATTCAAATGTTACCATACAATTATCACAGTTTCTACATTTCACATGATATATTCCATCATATAATATTTTATTAACTAAATTGGAACTAAATTCCAAAATTCCCGTGTGTGTGTGTGTGTGCGTGTGTGTGTGTAATGCTATGCCCCTCCACCCTTCCCCCAGGGAACCATCTAATTATTTATTATAAATTTCCTTTAACTTTCGTGTGAAGTATTGCTTTAATAGTCCTATTCACATCCTCATACGCCTTCTTATGTTCTCAATCAATATTCTTCAATTTCTGAACAAAAATCGTTCCTTCAGTCTTTTTTCTACTAAATAGTCAGACATTATATATTTTGATATATAATATTTCCATTTACTAAGGTCCCATGTGTTATCACTGTTTGTGCCACTTTAAATAATCGTTTTATTAAAAATTTATTGTACTTATTTAATCCTATATGTTTTAGGTTTAGAATTAAACATCTTTCTTTATTCAGTTCCAATCCCCTCTATTCCCACCACATATCTATATATGTTTATAGTCATGCCAACATTCTGGAGATAAACTTGTTTAGCTATGACAATTGAAGTAGTGTTCTATACTACTTTCCTACAATTCTTAATTGCTGTTCTCTTATATTAATATTTTATTTTTGTATCTCTTGTATCCAGTGCTGAATATCTATTTTATTTCTCTTTATATCCTTTTCCCATAGCCCCAATAAGCCTTCTAGGAGACTGAACTGATTGGCCGATAACATTCTATAAATATAACAGTTATCTTTTTACTGCCTTGTTGCTTTATCCTAAGTAATTCCTCTAGTGGGTATTGATTTCCTCTTTTAACTGTGATTGCCTGTAAACTTTTATTTATTCCATATAATTGGAGCCAATATTTTCCTATCAGCTCCATTACTTGATATATTTCTACCTGATTTCCTGAATTATCTAAAAAATAATCTATTATCCTATACCCTCTTTTCTTTCATTTTGTATCATCTCCTTCTTTATTTAAGTATTCTATTGGGTGACACTTGTAGACACCTTAAACCCCCCCCCCATTTTTCCCCACACATGTTCCGTCAATCACAGGGGGACTATTAATTGTTTTAAATTTCCTCCCTTTTACCTTATTTCCTAACAATGATTTATATTTCATATTATTTAAATGTTTTTCTACTGTGAACCACATTTTTTGTTCCTCATATTCAAGACTGAATAGTCTAGCTAGATTCTGTGTAGTACTGGAAACTACTACTACTAGTATTAATACTATTACTGACAACTGCAGTTATACATTTTTTCTTCAGTTTATAGTTCCAAAGTGATTATTCCTGTTTGTTTCCACTTGTCACCACAATAAGGAGATAATACAAGATTGGATAAGAGGTGTATTTTGGTTTAATTAATATAACATGTCATTTTAATTTGCTAAATTCTTTTAATCTGCTGTATCATTTATCATTTCAATTTATATCCTGCCTTTTCCCATAGAGGCAGCTATTAGCCATAGTTAAAAAAAGAAAGAATATAACTTTTAAAAAGTCAGTAACAATGTATCATTGTATACCTCATGGAATTTTGCATCATTAATCAGAGCCTTCTTCATAGAATCTTCAAGAATTACAGGGCCATTGCTGAAGCCAAAATCATACTGTAGATACAGGTATCCATTCTGCATTTCTAGGCTGAAGAACATACTCTGAAAAACATTAAAAAAATAAAATGTTAATGGAATGATTTGTGTTGGGTTTAAAACACAAACTGGTGCGTATCAGAACTTGTAATTAGGTGTTTACAAGATCTCTTAAGACACAGTTGTCTCCATACTTTTAAAAAGATAGGTCTAATAGACTGTTGAACTGAGGAGTTTGACAGACAGGCAGCTCCATGCTGTCCCTTTTAGCTCCTCATCATTACCGCAGCCACCAAATGGTGCAGCAATGATGCGCTTCCTCCAGGGAGTGAAAAGAAGCTGCCTAAAGCAGCTTCCTGGAAGGGGCACAATTAGCGTGCATGCGCCCCCCAATTGCGTCACTTTCTGCCAGAGCCGTTTGGGTGCTGTACGATGCTTGCACCATCATGGCGCTGTCCATACAGAGGACAGCAAGCCATGATGGCAATGTCCTCGCAAACTAGGGCTGCTAGGCACCTAAATGCCCAGCCTCATCTAGCCCTAGTTCGAGGTGAGGATGCCACAAACTGTCCATCTGTACCGGGTCTGAGATGGCATTAACTGCCTTTGTTAACATATTTGTTAGATTTCTGCTTTTTAGATTTCTTTACATTATCATCTGCCCCCCCCTCCCCCATGTATTTGTTTCTTCTGATTCAGCCAGTGAGACCTGTCACAGTGAGATCTGGGGCAAGATCTTGGGGCAAGACAGGTTCATGCAGAGCCTGTCAAAAGTGGGAGAGTCAGGTTTCTCAGAGAGGCAGAAACAGGAGTAAAACAATACCATGGAGTGTTCCAGTCAATGCTAACTTCTATGTCACTTCAATAAGTAATATACTGGGGTCATGCAGAGCAGCAGCTTGGAGCAGACTCTGCCTGCTCCAGCCGGCCCCTAATTGGCGCAAGACCATGGTGACCGCATGGGCCCAGTCCTGACCCGCCCACCTCTGGTCATCAATTTGGCAAGCAGGAGTGACTTTTTGCCACTTCTTTTTGTGCTGGTTCTTCCGGGACCAGGAAGCTGTGGTGGTTGTGGTGACACCATTTAGTGTGGATTTTAAAAATAATTTGCAAGGTCTGGTAAGACTGGGAATGTTATCTCTTTCATATGTGGGAGATGAAGCCAGAATATCTGGGTCATTGAGAGAGAACCTGCAGCTGGAACAAACTAGTAATAACAACCTTCTAGTGGTAGCAGTGGTGATTGCAAGCTGCAGAGTTCAACTTTTGTTTCACAGAGTAGATCAGAGAATAAGCAAAATCTAATAGTTTGAACTTCTTTTTGACCCAACATTTTATTCTGGTAAAATGTAACAACAACAGCAGGGATGATGGCTTCCTGGCTCACTACACACTTTTTAGTACTGTCTGACCTCATCCTCGGGGTGTCCTGCACTGATCTCTTCTCCCAGTCTACACGCTAGTTTCCAAGGCCAAACCGGTCTTGCCACCTCATTTTCTTACCCAATGGCTTTATCTTTGTTGACAAACAATCATCATTGAAGATGACTTAATACTTTGTTTCCATACCCATTCAAATTGAATTTGAATGACATTCTCACATACCTATGGCATGTGTATGTCTGTCTCTGGCTTCGACGCCACCAAAAAACATCTGAGGAAGTAGACAGAAGTCTACGAAAGCTCATGCTACCAACTTCTTTCTTTCAGTTAGTCTCAAAGGTGCTACGAGATCTCTCTACATACTTATTTTACTTTGGTAGATGAAATAGAAGATTAAGGATTTCCTTTTTTATATTTTTTTAACTTACTCCATTAACCATCAGGAGGAGAAGTCCATTGTCAGTTGGTGTTCGAACTTCTATATCAAAGCGTGTCACTAGGCCAAACTTGCCTCTTCGCTCAATGTTCCTCACCAAAGCATAACCAGAGCCATCAAAGAAATAGTTTACAGCTCGGCTCTGTGTAAAGGCCAGCTTATCCCTAGCAGGAAGAAAAGAGACAAAGAAAAATGAGAACACTAAACTCAGAAAGACTACATGCTCTATGCTGGAGAGATAATTATACAAACTCTGCAAGGAGAATCAGGAAGTGAGGTAGTTGGCTTTAACAACACGCAGTCATTTATTATCTTGTCTGTCACTGAATCAGTTGATGAATAGTAAATTCCATTGATTCAGTGGCTTTACTCTAATCAGGACTAATAGTAGAATCTAGGCCACTGGTCTATAGTTAAGATTCCAACTTGTGTAATATTTACTGCAAGGTTTTTTTAAATATAATATTACTTCCGTAGACAGGAAGCTTAGACATGCCAGGCAGGAAAGAATTCCTTTGTCTACCAATACTGGAGAATCCATTGTGAGCCAGCCAAACGATAAGGAAGGATTCCCCAGTCAGTGGGCATTTGAGAAAGTATATAGATTTAAGCAGCTTTCTATATGTCACTGTAGCATTCAGTCAATCATAGAAAATGAAGAATCGTTTACTTACTGTGAAAATTTCATTCTTGAACGGCTTGGAGGAGCAGTCCACTTCACAGTTCAGTTTAACCCACCTACACCAGCTGACCTGCAGGAATCCTTAAGACTCTATTCTTTTTCCGTTAATCATTGTTTCCCTGGTTTCACCTTCAGTTTCAGCCTAAAACCTGACTTACCCTTCATAATAAATTTCATGTCTATCTAGTCTACCTAAAATCTATACATAAATGTATTGATGTTGCTTATAAATTACTGTTGTTCAGTACTTTATTTTACTAATATCTAAGCAATAATCACAAAAACTTATGAGTAGCTACATACTTATGCTAATTAATTTGTCCCTTAACCACTTTCTAACCTAAATGCAGCCACTGTAGGGATGGATGTGGATTGCTTCTCCAAGCCATTCAAGAATCAGATCTTCACTGTAAGTAACCAATTCCTCATTCTCTGAATGGCTCATAGAAACAATCCACTTTACAGCTGAGATATACCCAAGCTCCGCCCACAATAGGTGGGTGTGGCTACCACAGTCAGCATCTGTAACACTGACTGCAACATAATCTTCCTGAAAGCAGCCTGTGTTAATTTATATTTCTGTACTTTGTAGTGTTTTACAAAAGTAGAAGGCTCTTTCCAGCCTGCTGCATTCACGACATCTTCTAAAGATGCTGAAACCCCATTTACCTTACTTAATAATAATAATAAAATTTTATTTGTGTTTCCCCACCTCTCCTGATGGATCGAAGCGGGGTTACAGGCTACTAATATCAGCATACATACAACAATCTTATAAAATATGAAAAATAAATATAACATCAATAGCTTATCAAACCATCAGACATTCAGGGGCAAGGGCAGAATATCGTTGTCAGACAGGCAGATTGGTTATCACTCCCTGGAGGGGAAAGCTTGGTGAAAGAGCATGGTTTTAAGTCTCTTTTTAAATGTTTCCCAGGGGGTCGTGAGTCGGAGCTCGTCAGGAAGACTATTCTACAACCTCGGGGCCATTATTGTAAAGGCCTTTTGAGATGAGGAAACATATTTGGAAGATGGTGTTTCCAATAAATTCTTACCAGCTGTTCTAAGTGTGCGGGGCAGATCATATGGGGAGATGCGGTCCCTCAAGTAACTCAGGCCCAAGCCATGTAGGGCTTTATAGGTGATAACCAACACCTTGTATTGTGACCACATCAAGTGCTGCCAAACAATTTGTGGCATAGAAGTTCTAGCTAAATCATAGCCCAAGGAAATGCACGCTTTTAACCATGGTGCAATGCACACCTTTGATGCTCTACTTTCTAGTGTTCTAGGACTGAATGAAACAAACAGACCTATCCAGATAAGGTTACAGCCGTGAATTGCAGGGGAAGGCAGTCAGCATTATTGGGTCTTTTGCCATGATCTTTGGAGTACTTGCTCCTTTTTCACTTCACTGGAGCTAATTTAAACTCTTTGCCCCTTTGTAGTAGCCAAATCTATTTATCTCTTCTGTTGTTCTGTTGGCTTTCTTCTCTTCTGACCATTTTTCCATTTTAAATTGCTAACTCTGCTCCCCAATTAAGGTGAGGACAGGTTAAAAACCAAGGCAGATTTGTTAAAAAGTGAAGGTGAAGGTAGGGGAGCAAACAGTCATTAACAGAAAAAGAATATTGAGCCTTGAGGATTCCTGCATGTGAGCAAGTGCACAAGGGTTAAACCCAACTGTGAAGTAGATTGCGCCTATGAGACATTCAGAGAATGCAGTTTTCTCAAAGTCTGCAGCTGTTACTACTTCCTTTTGGGAAATTGCATCATCCACAAGGTAGTGCTCTGCCTCCATTCCATTGCTTAAACTAGCACATGGTGAGAAGATGAGGAACATTTTACACAAATGATTAAGAACTAGCTTGCTTCTTTTACAATAGACAGCGGGGCATGGTTCCCACTACATTTGCCCTGATCACATTTTTCCCTCCCAAATAATCCATTTGTGGTTCACATTCAGGCATGAATCGATTCAAAATGGACCCGCTCCAGCTGGACAAAGGGCAAATTTAAATCGATTCTGATCCGCATGTGGTTCACACTTGCGCAGATTCGATTTATTGAAAAGGAAGCAGAAAAAAATCGATGTCAAAAAGATGCGGGTTAAATGGGTCTAGCGCATGTTCCCCCTCTTGGAATCGCTTCAGTGATTCGGATTAAGTGGGAACCAGGGTGGTTTGAACCGGTTCAAACCAATTCATGATCTGATTTAAAAGGTAGTGGGAATGAGGCCACTGATTGCCTATGAATGCTGTTGAATGACTCATATATCCTTTTCATTACTGTGTTTTCTCCTGTTTGGTTTGAAGAGATGGAAACAGGCAGAGTGGTTCTCTTGAACTTGGTGCCTGCCAAAGAAGCCTTGAAACATCCACACAAAGGGAACATTTGCAAAGGTACTGGTTGCATCTCAGTAGTAGAATGCCAGCTTTTCCTTTCAGAAAGTCTTTTGTTTGATCCCTTGCATCTCCAGACAAGGATGGGCTAGATCTCTGTCTTAAGGGCTAGGGAGCTATAGCTGGTCAGTGTGGAGACAGTATTACATTAAATGGACCAATTTGTCTGCATAGTAAACAAACAAACCCACACTATTTTTATTATCTGATATTAGACAGCTTTTGAATAGAGTGCATACCAGCTCTTTGTAAGGCTATGCTGCGGTATGTTGTTCTTTTGTGGATTTATTAGTTAAACTTACTTTTTTGCATATATTTTTGGAGGATAATTATTGCTAGCAGCCTTGGATGGTCTCTATAATAGAACAGTTGTATATTTTAATAAGTCATGCTATCTCATCATGCTATCCATGTGCACAAAAACAAAACAAAACAAAGAAAAAAAACCCCAAAACAAAAATTCATAGATACACTCTTATTAAGAAGATAATAAGTTTGGGGAAGTGAAATAAAATCATCTGCCCTTTCCCAACCACCTTTCCCCATATGTGTATCAAATGCACCTTGACCACCAAAGTCACTCTGCACCTGTTTGTGAGACTGATTATAGGGCAAAGACTTTTTAACCATATATCACTAAGACTATAATATAATCAATTCACTCTACCTGGCACAAGGTACAGATCTGGTGATGTTGTAGATATTTTTGAAATTGTATAAACTGAGAACATCATCGTTTAATGTAGCAAGCTCCAAGCAGCCAGCAAAGCCGGGCAAGTCCAAACTTGGAGGGAGCTGCAGACAAAAGGAACCAAAACAAACATGATTAACATCAATGTCATAATAGTCAGAGTCAAATTCTGAATGTTAGTGACCTGAGTTGCATCTGCAGTGGAATGCTGTGCCAACTACCCTTAATACTGCAACAATTGCAGTCATGCTCCTATGCCCCTGTTTGTGATTTTCCTCTCAGTTTCTGATAATTTTTTTTATCACTTGCAAACTGCCTTGATGCCCCCTCACTGTTCTCCCAACATATGTATTTCCCTTGATTTCTTTTTATTATTCTTACTTTCTTTGTCACATGCTTGCTGTAAGTCTGGCTTTGTTCCTCTTCTTTTACTTTGCCTTTCTAACTTCTCCAAGCTACCTATCACTGGAAACTTTTTAAATTTATCATGCAGTTTTCAGTTTCTTTAACTCCCTGTGCAAAATATCGGTTTTCCACAGAGCTTTTTGCTCCAGTATGCTTCCAATATGATTATCTTTTTATCAACCATTATGATTCTTCCTGTACCATAACCTATCTTGCTATGATACTTTGGTCTGTTTCAAGTTAGGGATTGAGAGATTGAAGGTTCATTCACTGATGGCATAAAGGATCAATCCACAAGTGATGGGTTCTTCCCATGGGTCAACAGGTCTGCAGGAGTCAGTGTTCTATTTTTTTTTTTTTTGCAGTTATGTTCGTTGAACTCCTGTCCTTCCCAACCAGTGTTATTATCAAGCTACATCTCCTTATTTCTACATATTATTGCCATTCACCTATTTCTATGTTCTATGTTGTTTTCCCACTTGGATGGGTGTGGATTGATCCTTCATGCCATCCTTGAATGAACATTCATGGGAAGTTCAATCTCTCATTCACAGGATGGCATGTGGGTATGGTGAAAAGACCAGCAAACCAGCCAATCACTAGCCAGAGCCCATAAGCCATTCAGATGCTGGCTGGGGAAATTTAAAGATTCCATGTGGCAGTTGGTGGCAGCAATGGGATGAAAATTCCCAGGGTGCTGTTGTCAAAGAAACTTAGTGTCGGGAATTAAAGTGGTCATCACAGTCCACTCAATAAGTGACTCAGAGATGGGCTCCCAGTATCATTTTCTATTGTGTTTTAATATTTTTGGTAGTGTGCTTTTGATGTTATTTATAAATTACTTCAAGCTGCTCCTTTGTAAACAAAAAGAGATATACTCTTTATTTACAGTCAGAATTTAAGTCCAGTCTGCCCTCCCCTTTTGCAGGGGATCCATTCTGGAACCCCTCGCATGAGGTAAAAAAATGTGCACGCTCGTGCCTGTGGTGGCATGTGCGCCATGGGCACATGCACCATTGATTCTTCCGGCATGCGGTGCTGCTTCTTCTGGCGTAGCTTCCAGCATATGATGCGGGTGCACTATAGTATCTTTTTACAGTTGGTTCTCAAATCTTATTGTTACAATGTGTACAGAGCTTCACTTGATACAAACTATTCTTTAGTCAGTTCCCTCACTGATTGTGTTCCCAATTCAAACGGTGTTTCATCTCTCTAAACACAAGTCCTAATAACACTCCTTCATCAGGACTATGAATCCTGTGAAAGACGGTCTCATTTCCCAAGTAACATTCTCTCAGAACAAGGCGGATATGAGCCACCCTGATCTGACTCTTCACTTCAGACAGAACATGACACACTCCTCTATGTTATTAAATGTCTTTCATTTTAACTCTTTAAAGCTCTACATGGCTTGGGCCCGAGTTACTTACGGGACTGCATCTCCCTGTACAATCTGCCCCGCACTCTTAGAACAATGGGGAAAAATCTGTTGGATGTAACAACAACTAAATATGCTTCAACTTCCCAAAGAACCTTCACGATAGCTGCTCCAAGATTGTGGAACAATCTCCCAGAAGAGATCCGTCTTACTACCTCCCTGGAAACTTTCAGGAGGGCAGTTAAGACGGAGCTCTTCCGGCGAACATACCCACCTGATTTTATGTAAGACACGGATCCACCTCCTGAATAGGATGAGTACATCCTTACTTTTTATCCCAACGTTGCCTTATGATATTCAATTTGTATTGTTAATTGTTATGTAATCTGCTGTTTTTAGTGAATTTTTGTGTTTTATTCTGGATTGTATTTTAAACTAGGTTGTGATGCCGGCTCGATCCAACTGGGAGAGGCAGGAAAATGTAAATAATTATTATTATTATTATTATTATTATTATTATTATTATTATTATTTATTTATTCCACAGACGTCTTAATTCTGTTAAGGCTAACCTCTTCACTTCTAACTCCATTTCTAGCAGTCCATGTGTGATGATCCCCCTGTGGTCCAAGCATTCAAACAGCAGGCCTGCCTTGGCTCTTAGTCCCAGCAGATCCTTAGCTTCTCCTTGAGTCTCCTGGTCTATGTTCATACTCCTTTCTAGAAGTTGAAGATGGCCCCTGGAGATCCTCGAATCACGCTGCCACCACCCTGTGAAATTGTACTGGAATTCCCTTAACATACACTGGGACTTGTTAAGGACTTCGAGTTCTACTTCTTGCTAATCTTCTCTAGCATCAACCGAGGTAGGACACGTATAAAGCAGTGTCGAAGTAGCAGATACTTTTAAGGAAGTATTTATTATAATTAAACAAAACAGAACAAAAAGATATGAATTATGCAAGATCCTATGGGCCTTGCAGGTACAATATGTGTAATTCTAAAAGTATTCATTTCATGCAAGCAACCAGAAAAATAATAAATAAGGCCTAAATGTTCTAATCTGACACATTCTCACCTAACTGATATATTGATGGAATATGCCGGCCTTGATGGATTTAAAATACAGCTACAGGTGTTAGCTCAGCATAGACTATCTGCCTGAATTATGCCTTCCTTTCTATAGTCACAACACTACAGTTTTCCTAACCTGTAAGACTAATTCGAGGGAAAGATTCCCACCTCGAATTCTCACTGTGGAAACCACTAACTGCTGAAGACTCTCTCTCTGCTTCTCTCTCTAACTGTCACTCTCCAACTATCACCTGATCTCAGAGGCTTTTTCTCTTAGAAACTTCCGGAAGAGGCAGAGCCAACCAATGGCCAGGTAGAGTTTGCCCTGATTCCACTGGTGCTTGAAAAAAACAAATGTAGTTTTAAAATTACTCCCAATGGGAAAAAATCTACTTCTTTGGAGTTGATCTACTCTATGAAGATAAAAAACAAGTAATGAGGTAAAAAGACTCGGGTTTTTTTAAACAATGAGTTCTTAAAAGCTTAGTTTGTTTTTGTGTGAGATGGACGAAGAGAGGGGGAAGAGAAAGGGAAAAAAGCTTCTGTTACATTTTAAAAGTTTTATGAAGCAGCTAGAAGCATTGCAATTAAAAGGAACTCTTGAGATAAGAGAAGCTGGCCTTGGAACTGCTTTATACAAGAAAAATTCCTAAACGAGGGGAAAAAAAGATTATGGACTTATGTTTAAGAAGTGATTAATGAGAAGCTGTGAAGGGAGAGAAGAATACAGACGGGACAGAATTCTGTAAATGCCAAAGGGGAAGAAAAAGATAGAGGCAGAGAAGGTTTGGCAACGTAAAGGCAAGCCATCAGATTTCTCCTTTGGAAGATTATCTAAAATAGATGATTCTGAAATGCTACGGTCCCCCGAAAGCCCCTCCCCTTTTCCTCAAAGACACAGAGGGAACAGGCACAAAGCATTCCTCCTGTAGCCATTTTTAAAAAAAGATGGTGGAGAGACTGAAAAAGAGCAAGAAGAAAAATGATGGATTATAAAGAAATGATGAACAGTCTCACACAACAACATGACCAAACACTTTTGGAGTTCAATAGATCCCTGGAGATGCAAAAAGAAAAAAAAGAAAGAATAAAAAAGGGGTAATTGAGGAGAAGTACACAAAGATAAGCAAGATCTACAGTTACCATTAAAAATGAAATCAGAAGAGAAAAAATGCTTTCAACAGCAAGTGGAAAAATTGGATGATAAATTTTTGAAAATGCTAGAATGTATAAAAAATATTAAACAGGATGTCCAAACACTACAACTGGATAGTAAAGCATAAAGCTAAACAAGAAGGACATCAGAAGGAAATTCAAATAAACAAAAACAAGCTTTCTGAAATAGATAAAAGGCTTATATATTTACAAGACTACCAAAGAAGATCAAATTTTGTTATTAAGAATATACCAGAAACTGAGAAAGGAGACAGGAAAGCTGATTTAAAAACAGAAGTTTTAAAATGGTTGCAAAAAGTCTCCCCATCACTTAATTGGAATGTTTTAGATTTGGAAAGAGTTCACCACATAGCATCAGGAAGAAACAGAATTATGCCACATGACATAACTGTGAGGGTAATTAATTTTAATAAAAAAGAATTGATGAATATTATGAGAAAAAACCCAGAGAAACTCAGATTTGGGGATGTGGAAATATATAACGATTATTGTCCTCAGGCAAAAATGTGGAGAACATCAATGAAGCCATGTACAGTATTGCTGATGAAAGCTGGGATTAATTATGCATGGGGATATCGGGTATTTTTAAGATTCCAGACGGCAGGAAGAAGATACAGGATAGAATCTGTGGCACAAGGACTGCAATTGTTAAAGGATTCGGGAATACATAAAGAGAAAGGAAAACCAGCTGGAGAATGTAAAAGACTTGGAGGAGAAGACTCAACTGGAGAGTTTGGAAGATCTGGAGAAGTAGCTTTGATAGAAACATCTGGAGGAGGAGAGTTGCTGGGAGTATTTGGATTTTCTTAGACGGAAAAAAGATGAGATACTACAAATAAATAAAAAGTTGAATTTCTCAAACCAATGAGCACTTGGGGGGCCGGCAGTATCATTTCTGGGCCTTGGAATGTTTTCGCCACTCCTCCCCTCAGGGGTAGCTTCAGCAACTGTGGCTAGAGCAAACTGTTCTAACAAGAAGAAATGGGGAGGTAAATGGGACATGGGGGGAGGGTCAGATAAACTAAAAATTTCAACTTTAAACACCAAAGGTCTTGGTTCTGTGATCAAAAAAAGAAGAATTGAAACACTGTTGAAGTCAGATTCAGCAGATACCATCTTTCTTCAAGAGATGAATCAACAGAAAGAAGGCTAGAATGAATTGAAATTGAATTGGGTAAAAAGTTATGAAAAAGCATTTGGGAAATCTAAATCAAAGGGAGTAGCAATAATAATTGCAAAAATGTGATTTTGTAATAAATAGTATATCAAGGGATGATGAAGGAAGATATATATAATACAGGGGGAATTAGGTGAGGATAAATACGTACTAGCTAATATATATGCCCCAAATGAAAAACAAGAAGTTTTATGAGAAAGTATTAAAAAAGTGGATGACGTGCAAGAAGAATACAGTGGTACCCCGGGATATGAATTGATCGCGTTACGAAATTTCCGGGATACGAAAAAGTTACATTGGAAAAAACTGTTCCGGGATACGATGTTTTTTTCGGGTTACGAATTTTTTTCGGCGCGAAATTCAAACCGCAAAGCGCGGCTAGCGGCTTTCCAGCACTAAAAAAAGCCTTTTCGGGTTGCGAAATTACTCGGGTTACGAACGGAGCCGCGGAACGAATTAATTTCGTAACCCGAGGGACTACTGTATGTGATTTTGGCAGGATACTTTAATATGCAAATGGATAAGATTAAAGATAAATCTAACACCTTCAGTAAAAGATAAATATAGAAATATAACAAGCTTAAATAAAATAATGAAGAAAAGAGAATTTAAAGATGTGTGGAGACTTACAAAAGGGGATGAAAAGAAATATGCATTTTATTCTGCTGTACATAAAACCTATACTAGAATAGACTATATTTTTGTTTCAAAAATATGATAAATAAAGTTTTGAATATAAAGGTAACGGACCATGCTTTGGTGAATGTTGAAATTTTTATTAAGAAAGATTATGAACAAATAAAGAGGTGGAGTCTAAATACCAAGATAGTGAATTAAAAGGATATAGTAGATAAAATCAGAAAGGAATGGCAAGAAACGTGGGACATAAATGATAAAGATGTGACAAAAGGTTTGTTATGGGATACTATGAAGGCAGTAACAATCTTAAGAAAAAACAAGAAGAAAGAAAAAAGAAATTAGAAATAGATGTAGAACAATTAGAGAATAAATATATAGTTAACAGAGATAAGCAGATTTATGTGGAATTAAGGGCAAAAAGGGAGGAATTGCAAAAGATGAAAATAGATGAAGTACAAGAAAATTTGGTTTATTTAAGAAGGGAATATTTTGAATATAGTAATAAAAACTCAAAAATGCTGGCTAAGTCCACACAGAAAATGAAAATGGAAAATATGATAAATATAGTGAAAGATAAATCTGGGACGACGTGTAGACTGATGAAAGAAAAAAATAAAGATTTTTGAAAAAAAATTATAAAGATCTATATCAAGCAGGAAAAAACCCATTAGATAAAATAAACAATTATGTAGAAGAAAATTGGGGACAGATAATAAAGGAGGAAGACAAAGAACTACTGACTGGAACAACCCATTGAAAAGGCAGAGATAATAGAGGTAATTAGAAAATTAAAAAAAATGGAAAAACTCCAGGAATGGACAGTTTGGGACCTGAATATTATAAAGTGTTTGAAAAGATAGTAATTCCAAAGTTGTTAGAATTATATAATGGAATAATAAATGGAGAGAAAATTCCAGCAACATGGTATCAATAATTAGTAATATTAATACCCAAAACAGATAAAGATTTACCTGATCCACGGTCATATAGGCCTATATCATTAATAAATCAGGATGCAAAGATATTAACGGCAATAATATCAAATAGAATGAATAAATATATGTAAAAATATATAGGAAAAGATCAATGTGGATTTGTGAAAGGAAGACAAATGGTTAATTTAGTAGGAAGAGTTCTGAGTAAAATACATGTAATTGGGGGACAAATGAAAAGCAGGAATTTTGGCATTAGATATATTTAAAGCTTTCGATTTTATGAAAAAGTTTGGAATGGGAGAAAAAATAAGGGGATTAATAGATCAATTATATTGTAATAATTCAATAAAAGTAATAGTTAATGATGGAATTACAAAGGAAATAAAAGTAACGAGAGGTACAAGACAAGGATGCCCGCTTTCACCAATATTATTTTCAATTGTTATAGAAATGCTAGCAAATGTTATAAAAAAAGATAGTTGTTTGGAAGGAATAGGATTGGAACCCCCCCCCCCCACAAAATCAGTTTATTTGCTGATGACCCATTATTAACTATTAAAGATTTAAAGGACAAAATAGGAAAAATTAAAGAACATTTGAATCTATTTGGAGAGGTAAGAGGACTTAAATTAACTTCAAATTATGGTCCTCAAGCTGCGGGGAGCACGCGGGGCAGCGTGTCCCATTCAAATGAATGGGCGCGTGTGCCCGTGGCGTCCTGTGTGCCACTGCGCCGCTGTGGATGAGCCTCATTGTTTCTAATGGGGCTTGAGCATAGGCAGAATTTGCCTTACGCGGGGTGTGTGTGTGTGTGTGTGTGTGTGTTCCGGAACGGATCCTCCACATAAGGCAAGGGCCAACTGTAAATCAGAAATGATGTTATTTAATTATACAAAAAAGAAGAATTGGAATGTATGAAACAAAAAGAGTTAGGGATAAGAATAAAAAGTAATATAAAATACTTAGTAATTAATATAACAAAAAACTTAAAAGAAATGGAAGGGAAAAATTTAACAGTACTGTGGAAAGAAGTTGAAAAAAATTAGTAGAATATAAGAAAATTCAATTATCATGGTTTGTAAGAATAGCATTAGTTATAATAAAAATTTTACCAAAACTAAATTTTTATTTAGAATGATACCACTAAAAAGATCAGAGGTAGAATTAAGTAAATGGCAACAGTTACTAAATGTATATTGCAATGAGGAAAAAGAAGTAAATTAAATAAACAATTTTTGGATGAATCCCAGAAAAAGGGAGGGTTAGGCCTTCCTAATACGTATAAAGGGATAGTATGAAGCCAACCATTTAAGATATGTAATAGAAGATATGTTGGATGTACCAGATTTGGATTGGTTAGAAATGGGGAAAAAAGAAATAGATATGAAAATAGATAAAATTTAAAAAAGAATTTAGTAGGAAAGAAATTAAAGAAATTGAAAACCCATTTATGAAAAATATATCAGAAATATGGAATAAATATAAAAAAGATTAATGAATGAAAATTCAATGATAACACCAATAATAAAGGAAAAATCATTTCCAAAAATTTTAAGAGATTTATTAGATAAAGGAATTAAAGGAAAGGAAAATAGATAAAATAATAAATTGGCTGTAGCTAAAAATCGGAAAAGAAAATATAAAAGAATAGGGGAATAAAAGAAAAGGGGATTAAATATGTCTTGGTTACATTTTATGCAAATAGAACAATGGTTTAAAAATTGGAAGAAAAAATATAGAAAGGGGAAAATATACACAATTTGAACAAATATTCCAGAAAAGAAAAGAAATGGAAGAAAATGAAAATATGAAAGGTATAACTAGTAAAATTTATAAAATATTAATGGAGAATAAGAGGGGGAAAATTAAACCAAATTATTTTAAAAGAAACATGGGAAGATGAATTAGGATGTAAAATTTGTGATAATGAATGGAATTCTGCAAGATTAATCATAGCAAGAAATGGGAAAACAAAAATAAATGTGAAATTGGAGGACTGGTATAAAGAAGTTTGGAAGTTGTAAACATGCAAATTGAAAGTAAAAAAATGATTATGGAAAAGAAATTATTTAGATGAAATATGGAAAAATGAAAATGTGCTAAGAAAAGAAGATGGGAAATTACCTCCACAGGAGGAGTTAAAATTTTGGATGGAGTATAAAGAAGGGAATGGCTCCAGGGGTGGGGTGCACTGAGGTGATATTTAGGTTTTTTTAAATGAAAAAGATGCAAAAGTACATGTATGTATGGAAAGAATGCTAAAATTTGTTTTCTAAAATTTCAAAATATTAATAATAATAAAAAAGAAGTTTCCAGAAGAAACTCTTGCTCCTGATCACTGATTGGTCAAGTGAGCCTTCCATCAGCTGTGATGTCATTACTTATTTGCATTTGCTTCCCTTCTAGCTTACTCTTATTACCTGGCAGAAGTCTTCCAATGACTGGAGGCGCAGTCATTACACCATGACACACTCATACTCTTTTCAACGGCTCCCCACCTTTGGAGAAAATTCCACTCTGCCAGTGACTCTCCACAGCTCCCCTTAAGAAATGTTAGAATCTGGACAGCTCCCTTTTTGAGTGAATTTTCAATATAAACATGTCAATATAATTGTTAACCTTCTCTGAAAAATAAAGTTTTGCCAGAGTATAGCCATGTATGCAACAATTATGTTTCTTACCTGAAAATCTGGAGGCACTCCTCCAACATAGAAAACTGTATTTTTAGGTTCCAGATCCAACAGAGAATCATCACCAGGTACTTCTCCTTTTTTGATGAACTTTTCTTCAGCTGTACTGCTGAGGCTTGGTACAGTGAGAAAAACTTTGCCATGTTTTCCAATCCTGTTGTAGAGTAGCAGGATGAGAAATGGAACTGATGAGCGTATCTCTAGGTGAATTATCAACTATGGTGGTATCCAGACTGGCGCTTTGCGGCGGCCTGGATACTTGCTAGGGTTGCCTCGGGGCATCCTTTCCAGATGCCCCTCAACCCTAGCCTGTAACTGACGTTGTAATGGCGGCACCCTGTCTACATGGGCGTTGCTGTTACAACATCATGGCTGCTCCGCCTCCACACTTGTGGCGCTCTTTCAGCGATGCCAGAAGGAGCTCCGAAACTGAGCTCCTTCCGCTGCTTGTATCGCTGGTGCGGCCTTTACACAACTGCACCAGCGATCCTGAAGAGAAAGGGGCCGACTGGCCCCTTTCTCTGTCTCCCCACCGCTGTCAGGGTGTCCTTGGGGCATGAACCCCCAAGGACACCCCTTTCCAGGCCGCGGGGAAGTGGCTTTTTGCCACTTCCCCGAGGCCTGGAAAAGCGGCAGATTGGGGCCTCCGGGGCTGTTGCTGTGGCCACTGAGGCCCCGATCCATCAGGGAAAGGGGCGGTCTGTATCCCGCCTATGAAAGAGTGGCTAAATCTTTTGCAAGAAAAACTGATATGTTAAAATTTGATGCACCACCAAAAGTAATAATATGAAATCCTGATCTTCTAAAGAAGATATTAACTATTGGATGTAGACTATCTTTTTTCTTTTTCTTTTTTTAGTTTTCATAGGTAAGAAGCTATTTACCCTAAAGTAGAAAACAATTTCAAAATAGCAAAAGGTAACCTTTCTTGGGAATTTTTTATATTGTGAGCTTTATGTGAGCTTCATTTCATCTCCAGTGTGCTTATGCTTTCAATAGACAAAAGATTTGTATACAACATAATCCTGCAGTAATGTATTGAGAAACTCTGAATCTGGATTAGGTTAAGACGTCTCTTTTGATTTAGATCAAATGCTTGGACTAAGCCAGGCTTGAACTGGCAGAGCTGGGACTGGAGATAAAGCCTAAATGAAACAGGTATTTTTGGAATTCTGATTAAAAAGAATCCCTGTTCCTCAAGTTGGATATTTACAGAATTTGAAAAGGTTCCCTCCTCCAAACTCTGCATTGTTCCGAATTGACTATGTTGGCTAAGGATTCTAGGAGCTGCAATCCAAAAAGTAAGTTTCCCAAGCTTTGGACATGTATATGTTGTGTGCCTTGAAATTATGGCAGCCCTAAGATGAACCAATCAGGTTATTTTTTGGAGGTAGGATTTGTTCAGAAGGGATTTGCCCTTGCCTACCTCTGAAGCTAAGAGAGTATGATGTGCCCAAGCTCACCTAGTAGGTTCCCATGACTGAGTGGGGATTCGAACACTCGTCCCCCAGTATCCTAGTCCAGCACTCCAACCACTGCACCATGCTGGTTCTCAGACATATATTGCCATACTACAAATCATACTTTCACACTTTCTACTTTCATTTATGTAGCAACCTCTCAATGTTAGCCCCAGAACCTCAGCATATATTAGAAGATTCTGGAGCATTATTCTGGTGTATATATACTCCATCCCAGATGCCTGAACAAATGTACTTTGCACGGCCAATAGAAGCTTTCCTCCCTGGAACTAATAGCAGCTTTGGGAGTAGGCGATGTAGTGCTTATCAAAACCATGACATGGAGGAAAAGGTTAACTCATGGTCCTTTTAAATTGTGATTAGATACTGCTGAGGCCTTAATTGGGTGCATTAAATGTTTACATGCATTTTAGGTCATAGCTGGTTTAGCTCTGAGTGTGTGCTCCATACCATGTACAAACTGCATTCCCCACCATGTGAGGAAGATCAAGAATGGTTGATAAGGTCCCTTGCCTAACACCATTGATCTGTTGGCCAGTAATAATATTTGGACAAGGCCAACTCCTGGCGTAGTCTGGGTAAATATAACCTAGCTACAGGCAAAAACAGCAGAGTATAGAAGCAACCCCTCTTCCCAGCTATTGGTATTGGCAGTGCACTGACAACTTTTCACACTTAAAAGAAACAAAAACAGACCATTGATTCAGTGTTCGTAGAGGCTTTTATCTTCAGTTAATATATACAGATATAATATAATACAGCGTGCGCGCGCGCGCACACACACACACACAGAGCACTCTGATTTATAATCAACTTCAAAGTCTGCTTCACAGCTCCAAACCTAATCCGCATACACACAGCAATCAAACACACACTACTGCTTCTGCCATAACTCTCAACCAACTAAACAGTCCAACTGTCAACTCTCAACTGTCACCTGTCAATGAAAATATTCTTCTGTTGGTTAAAGTCATATTACACCAACATTATCTTCTCCCTGAGCAATCCATGATCAGTGTTGGGGAAGCTTGTCTGTTTTGAGGAAACAGACTATAAACCACTGCTATAAAATAACAGAAAACAGCCTCCATTTTGTTTCATGATACTATTCCCTCTCTGGGCACTTCTGCTTCCATTGTGTTTAAGCAATAAAGTGAAATAATTAAATAGTGATGATAATTAAGCAGGGAATACTGATGGTAACTAATAGTGAAAGGCATCTCTTCTGTTGATTAAAAGTCATATTAACAAATTTACAATATCTCTCATTTCTGAATGATGCTGTTCAACCAATCGTTTAAGTAAGAAATACAGCTGATGTAAGTCACATTACCTTTCGATTTTAACAAGACTGAAGTAGGGAGGCCAAGAGCTGACTGGCTTGGAGTCTAGTGGTATCTCCACATCACCACTGCCCAAATTATAAATGTATACCAGGTTGTCACTTTTAATTGCAAGACCCAGATAATTCTTTGTCTAGAGGAGGAATGAATCATACAGTCATCACCATGGTCTCAAGATACATTACAGTAAAAACAACTAATACAATATGAACAGTTGGTGATTATAACACAGAAGTGTTCTAGATTACTGCAGGAAAAGGCAAGAGAAAGAGATAAAGACAGTACTCAATCCTAGACGGAAGGAGGAGCCTGAAAAAACAACAGCTAACTACTCCTGCCTGTCTGGAGCTGAAAAGTTGGAGATATTGCAGCCATCAACACCTTTCAAAAGTGAGACTGTGTATCCTACACATAATCTTATTATGAGTCTCTCCGTTGGAAGGGAGGCTCTCAAGAATAAAAGACATTCTGATCACTAAAACATTCTGCTGATCTATTACTTCCATTTATGTCAATCCTCATAAAGCCCTCCATAATAGGCCACAATGCTAAAGGAGCACATTTATTTAAAGATCTGTCATATTTAATGAACTATTCAGCTAGATGAGCCTATTAAAATATTTAATCAGCTAAAATGGTGGTTCAAATTAATTGGGTAGCATATTTTTAAAAAACTATTATTTTTAATACTAGCACTTATTAGAGACTGTAGATGGCTGGTGACATCTCAGCATTTTCTCTTTTCTTGTTCAACTTTAGAGTGAATGTGACGAATGTGCTTCCAAAGTGGTTCAAGTGCTTGAAAAATGTTATGTGTGTCTCTCATTTTTATCACAATCTTTCTTAGGGAGCATTTTTTTATAAGTATATGTCAGCATGAAAAATTAGTCATTTACTATTTAAAACAGATTCAATTTTTGCAATTTCTTTTCAGACAGTGTCAAAATTCATACACTGATCAAATCAACACAACACATTTAGAAAAATTAAATCTGCAAAATAATTACTGAAAATGAAACAGCAGTTAAATACATAATAATTTAGTTTTGTATTTATTTACTCTTATTCTTTTTTCAAAGGTACATAAGGATAGAATTTATATTCTGAAACATTTTAGGCTCAATAAAATGTCACAAGCAGTTGAGACTGGCCTCTGCCTCCAATCATCTGTATCTTTCCTCTTCATACTGTAATGAAATAACCATTATCATTCCTGTAATAGATTCTAATTTTGAATTACCAGATGATGTATTGCTGGGTAAAAACAAGAGTGTGAGTACTTGTTTTAATTTTTTTTAAAAAACTGAGATTGCCATCAGAAATACTGGATTACTGAGAAGGCTAATGACTAAGCCAGTGCTCAATTTTTCTGGTACCCATTTTTGCCATTTCCACTTGCCTATGGGGTTCAGCAAATAGTCAAGAAATGTCTACAATCTTTGTATATATTATACCTGACTTCACCAGAAAATTCTCTGTCCTTACTCTTCTTCAAAAGCAGTTCTACTTCATTTCATTACAATACTGATTATCTTAAATGCTTTGTATTTTATTATACAGTTGTCCCTTCTAATTTGTGCACTTGGAGTCCGTGGTCTTGCTTTTTGTGATGGCAAGGCAGGGAGGGATTAAAATGGTGTGTACTTTGAATATATGCTAATTTCTATTTTCACGGGGGGGGGGGAGGGGGGGCTGGAACTCCCCTGCAAAAATGGAGGGATGACTGTATATTCAAAGGCTGCCTGTTACCCGGAGTTTGTAATGAAGTATTCAGGACATCATTTACTAATGGTGCTGTATAAAGATGTTTTTCTAGGTGGCATGGGGAGATGTGATACTTAGAATAATTTATATAATAACAATAAACACTCAGGCTGCATCTGCACTGCAGAAATAATGCAGCTTGACACTGCTTTAAGTGCCATGCTCAGTGCAATGGATTTCAAGGATTTGAAGATTTGTGAGATATTTAGCCTTCTCTATCAGAGAGCTCTGATACCGTAACAAATCACAAATCCTAGGATTCCATAGGATAGAGCTATGGCAGTTAAAGTAGTGTCAAACTGAATTACTTCTGCAGTGCAGATACAGCCTTAATCTTTACGATCTCTGAACTTGAAGGCTTGAGATATATCCCCATCTATCTATCTTGATAGCATTCAAATGTTAAGTGCTAATCTTCAGTGCAAACTGGCATTGATTTGTCCAGTATATCTGGTGTTCATGGAAAAATGTTTGGAAATGTGGTTGTGTCATAGAAGATCAGACTCACATTGAGATAGGTGACAACATTTGCTAGTTGAAGAGCCTGATGAGTGGCAAGAAGAATGAAGGCAATAGAAAAAAAGTGAAAGCTTAGCTCAAGATAATCTGAAAGCCATTAATTCTCATTAAGTTACTATACATACAGAAATATAGTTATATTGATGAAAAAAAATCAAATTGTACCATTTCTAAAGCCACCATTATTTATAACAGTATATTTTCTTCTTCTAAAAAACTTACATTTTTGCTTCCTAGATAAAGAATGAACTGATCCTGAGGTGCTGATTGCTCTGGATTCTCCTTGTGAAGCATTATATATAAAGACAAAGACGTGAAAGCTTTTAAGTCTTCTGTGATTGCTTGGGGATTGACTTCAACAGCTGAATGACCTTCAAAGGACATTGAGACCTGAACCTGGAGGTCGAAATGTATGTTAGGGTTATCATTGGATGTGTAGATCAGGAGGGTTTTCCCCCATGCATAATGCTCTAGGAACAACTCCACCTACATAGCAGCATGATATATAGCAGGCAAGATGCATTTGGCTTGACTGCTCATACGCTCATGAAAAAAGGAGAGGAATAAAAATAATCTAGAATATATAAGTATGTAGAGAGATTTTGTAGCACCTTTGAGACTAACTGAAAGAAAGGCGTTGGCAGCATGAACTTTTGTAGACTTCCTCAGATGCATTCAGACCAAATGCATCTGAGGAAGTAGACTTAAGTCTATGAAAGCACATGCTGCCAACTTCTTTCTTTCATTTAGTCTCAAAGCTGCTACATACTAATTCCACAGACTAACACTGGTATATCTTTGAATTCTAGAATATATAATTTATTAATATATTTGCATACACCATTCTGGAAGGAGACAAAAAAAATGTTTGGGAATGAATGAATTTGGTAAAATATGGAATATAATCATAGAGTGGTCTGGATATGCTCAGAACTCTCCTAGCAAAGGGGCAGGAGGGAGGAAATGAGGGAGTTGAGTAGAAGTCAATTTTGCTGCTTCCTTCCCTGCTGAATCCATTGCCCTCATGATATCTGGAGTTTAGGAAAAAACCCTGGTACCATCTCAGAGTTTTTTCTCATATAATGGGATCTTGATTCCTGTCCCAGTCTCTTCCAGCAGCAGGTTCTGTAGAACTGGATTTATTCCCACAAATAATTTTGTCTCACATTTACATGCTCAGCTGCATTAATACTAAACTGTTCAACTGATGTCATTCAGGACCATGTCAAAAACATTTATTTATTTATTTGTGAGTACAGTGGACCCTCCATATTGGTAGGGGTTTGGTTCCCAACTCCCCATGGATTCCAAAACCCATGGATGATCATGTCCTACATTATTCAAGTTGGCAATGTGACTGTGCGTGCTTTAGTGTGTGTGTGTGTTTGTATGCATATAAACCACCACCACTGAATAGTATGGAGCATGGCAATCCATGGGTGCTCAAATTCGTGGATCCAAAGCTCACTGATACTTGTGAAAACTTCAGTTAGGCAATCTTTGTTGTTGTAAGCTGCCCTGAAGGCTCTCCTGAGCTGCATGGTGGATTGTAAATGCTTAAATAAATAAGGATGGCAAACACTGTGGTAGTTTTCAATAAGTAAGTTTAAACAACTTTTCAATCAGATTTTTCCACACTTTGTCTCATGCTTTCAAGAAAGGTGTAATGGTACTGAGAATTGATTGATGAATTCCATATGTTTTGGACTTCCAAAATTCTGCAACAAGATGTATTAATACAATGTATAGGCTGTTTAGTATTCAGACTTACAGCTATAACACCAAGGTTTATTACAGCTAATGCCCATACTTCAAAAGGAGTAAGTTAACACGTTTGAATTCAGGAGATTTTGAGAATATAGGTCATCAGGGACTCATTAGTATAGTCAGTGAAATTTTCCCTTCACCACTTTTACCTTGTTTGCTACACTCCTTGTCTGTGCAATGAGCTCTCGGACCCTCTGGATGCTGGCTGAGACATTATTTGCTGGCTGCTTCTGTTCTACTGTACGCAGCTTATCTAGCAACTGTGGGACAACTTCTGTGAGGCGCTTCACTAGTGGTGAAAAGTAAATGAGAGTGAGGAGATTTGGCTGAAAAAAGTTACTTCTTGGACTATAAATTGCAGAACCCCCTAGCCACCATGATGCCTCCCAGAATGTCCCAGGGTATGTTGCTTGGGGGATCCTTGGAATTGTAGTCTTTAAAAAATAGCTTTTCCAAAATTAGATCAATAATATAGACCAAGAGTTGGTAATTTCATTTTCTCAGAGATTGACAGTTGCTAAACATATTTCTTAAATTGCAAGCCAAAAATGCAATGAATTTATTACTTCAAAGGAGTAGAGAAAAAGCAATCCTATATAATTGCATCAGTAAAGATCTGATACTTTTTATAAACCACCATTTTCAATCATTTTATTGAAATTGCTTCAGTTTTAGAGCCTGTGGAATACTAGTTTGAGTGCAGGAGACCAGGGTGTGCACGCCATGGAAAACCACTGGATGACAATAGGCCTGTCACATGCTCTTAGCCTGAGAGACTCAATGGTAAACACTCTCTGAACAAGAAAACCCTGTGAAAGGTTTGCCGTAAATCAGAAATTACTTGAAGACACATAGAAGCATATCTCAATTTTACAATATCTTGGCATCCTGACTGTACCTAAAAACAGTGCTGTACAGTATATATTCAAACACTTGCTCAGTGTAGCTATTAATGATTTATAGTTGCTATTCTGAGGTCCTCGGTGTCAGACAAATTGTTTAAAGAAGTCAGGCAAGCTATTCAAATCTCTTGATTTGTAATCAGTTCATTACAGAATCATATGCTGCCCCAGCAAAGGATTGGTGATAAGCATCTATAACAGCATCCAGGGAATTCAAGGTACCACTTGTTCAATACTTCCCATCACTATACCTGTATCCCTTGTTGTGACTGTGGCCCGTTCATAAGCTGCTCTTTCAGGTTTGAAGTTCCTCAGATCTTGGGACCATTTGGTCAGATTATCAGCCATTGGACCAGTAGTCTGAGTTACTGCTGCAGCAGTATTTAGAGCTTGATTAATAATGACTTTAAGCTGCTCCAAACGCTGTCTTGCATTCTCTAAAAAACAAACATAGGAGTGATTCTTAAAAACCAGTAAAAAGAGATTGAATATATTATATCAACAGTCAAAATATTCTGGTGAGGAAACCATGGAAATACTTATTTTTTTTTGTATTATTACATTTTAATTTCACTTTTCCATTAAAAAAAGACAGCTAACAAACATAACTAAAAACAAATTACAAGTGAATTAAGCAATAAAACCATGATAATAAGTGAAGATATTAAAACAACCATAATTAAAATCAACAAACATGAAAACAACTTAAAAAGCTAGTTTGAACATATTGATCTTTAAATTTGTTCTGAAAGCAGCCAAAGATGGGAACTGATTGCAATTTTATAACAGCTTTTTAAAAAGCAGGCTTTTTGCAATATGGGGGCATGGCAGAATGGTGGTGCCATGCTGGCTGTGATGTGGACATGGGCTTCTCCTTCCCAAAAGCCCATGCATCTTTGTGCAGGCTCTGGGAAGGGCGGGAAATGCCAGCCAATAGAATCAAAGTTATTGTCTGGCATGTGGGACTTGAGGGAAATTGCTGACAATTTTCACTTAGGGCTGGTGCTCAGGTATTTAACTAAGCTTCCCAGTGGGAACTAAGCTTCTCATTCAGAGCCTAGCAAGCAACTTGGGTATGCCTTTAGCCCATGAGAAAATGGAGGCTCCCATTTATTTGGGGATACAGCTCGGTTTGTGGAATGTCATATCTGCCTGAAGCAAAGTTGACAGCCTTGGTAGAGCAAATTGGGGCTATATTAGAAAAACAATAAAGCAAGGAGGTGCATATTAAGTTACATCACCTTAATTTTGCATGCAGGGACCATGGTTGGGGTCAAAGTCCGACATCATCACTTTCGGATCTCCAAGGGTATACAGGAAGATCTATAGGCATGGTTGGACTTCCTGGAGCCTAACAATGGGGTGTCTCTCTGGCTGGAGATGTTGGAGCTCAGAATAGATTTGCAAGTTCATTCGGATGCATCAGGATGAGCGGAATTGGGGAGTTATTTTCAAGACCATTGGTGGGTGCAACACTGGCCAGAGTTGTGGGCAGGAACAGGCATTATCTGTAACTTCACTTTTTTTAGAATTCTTTCCAATTTTGGTGGCAGCCTCTATTTGGACATAACAAAAGGGTGTGTCTTTGGAGTGATAATCAGGTAGTGGTGAATAATCAGGTAGTGGACCTGCACAAGTCTGGACTGCCTGGGCAAGGTCAAAAGGCATATAGTGGGTCTAGAAAGACATTTTCCTAGCATGATACTTATTTGGTCAGACATTGTGGAATGAACCAAATGTTGACTAAGGCCACTGGCAAATGGGTTGTTGCCATGGGCAAGAGATGGACTCATCACTGTGATGTATCCTTCAAGCCAGGGGCCCTGTATCAGATAATGGCACATATTGGAATGGGGACTAAACAAGTGGTTGTAGGCAGTGCACAATGAATTGTGTAATAGGTTGGTGGAACAGGGGTAGGGAGCAGGGCCTTCCCTACTGTCTTTCTGGCATTTTGGCATGGCATCCTGATCCAGACATATGGTATTTGGGAAATTTGTTGGGTCAACAAATATTAGAGATATTGGGGCTGTGGAGGTGTGGGCAGCAGGAGGAATGTCCTGTTGGGAGGGTGCTTGCTTCACCACACCTCTAGTGATAGAGAAACCACCCAGGTGGAATCCTGCGGGTGTCATTCTTTGGGTTGTCCAGTTGGTTCTCAGCACAGGCTCATCAACCAACAGATGGGTCGACTGAGTCCTGGCTCCAATCAGATGATAACGTCAACTTTTTGTGCAGCTGCAATCAATAACATTGTGGCCTTACTTTTCTCCACTAAAGTATCTTGTGTATTTTATTGTCATTGGAGCTAGAATTGTTTCTTGGATTTGTAAACCACTGTTGAAGCACAGAATCTAACAGCCTGCTCTTATCCCTGGTTGTTTAGAAGCAAAATTCCATTTGTTTGGGATGTTTCCCCTCACCCCTGAAAACATACATGCAGTACATAATGTAGCCTATTAAATGTGTATAGGGTTAAATTGTAAGTAACTGGTTTATTCTGACATGGAATTAGCCTCTTTCAGCAGCCACTCAAAGGAGACTGAGATGATAGTAAGAATATTTCTTTAATTTATTATTTCACTTCTATCTGACCTTTCAGAATACAAATAAATATATCTGTGGAAGACAAACTAACTTAACACTCAAGTAGGCTCCCCCCTTCCAGATCCTACTTGACATCATCACTAAAAAGGATCTGTAGTATAAGTAGATTAAAATGTTCAGTATTTATATCCTTACCTTGCTCTGAAGCCTCTATTTTTGTAATGGCTTTCATCAAATGGCCTTTAAGATGATTCTTCCTGGCAAGAGTCCCATTAACACGTCGCTCTGTGTCTGCAACAGCTAAATCATCTGTAAAATATAAGAAATGAAATATAAGGAACAATTCTTCTACTGTGTGTGACTTAACAAAGATGGCATCTTGGCTTGATGTTAAAAGCATGAAAAGGTCACTCTTCTATATATTTAACTGGCACTAAGCACCACACTGTTCATTTAGGACCTATACAATGGCATATATAGTAGTTGAGTTTCTGGTAGAATGAATTTCTTGCAGTGGAGTTCTATGCATCTCTACTGTAAAGTAAGCCCCAGTGCATTCAGCTGGGGCATGTATGTTTTTAATTGTAGCCCCTGTGCATGTATTTATTTGATTGCAGCCTGTGTCCTTTGGGAGCCCTTGTGGGCTGGGAGGTGATAAAGAAATACTTTAAATAATAAATACAGTTGGTCCACAACATTCGTGGCTTTGACACTGACAGTTTTGATTATTTGTGAGATCATGGCTGCATGTGCAACTATCCCAGCAAGAAAGGTGCAGAGGAAGAAGAGTAGCACGCACACAATTTTTCTGGTTGCTCCCTCCCATCCTTTTAAATGGCTTGTGCATGGGGAGGTTATTCGATTTCCCCCAACATTCGCGGGGGTCTTTCACCCATAACCCCTGCAAATGTCAAGGGCCGACTATATATAAATGTAGTTGGCCCTCTATATCCATGGATTCTGCACGCACAGATTCAACCATCTATGGCTTGAAAATATTAAGGTATCTGGATTTTCCTGAAAGATTCCCCCCCTCGCTTAAAATCAAAACAGGAAGCTGATATCCACTTGTGATAGGTGACAATACATATATTTTACAGCAATAAAACATTAGAAATGGGGAAAACATTGCCTTCTGCCTCTGGCAGGTGGAAAGTAACAATCCTTCTTGTTTTATATTGGAGTAAAAATAGTACCAACACCTCACAAATTGTATATATAGCTTGGTAATAGGATAGACATTAGTTGCTGTGTTAATCCCAGAGAACAACAAGATATAATATGTATACAATAATGTGTGTTTATCAGATCAGCTTCTGTTGGGTTTGATACATTAAATAATTTGAATTGCAATATTCTTAGTAGGTGGTGATGATTAATTCTGTCATGTCCACATTTTTCTTTTTTATGATGTTCTCTTTCTGTATACAGAGATATTGTAATTCCTGAGAAGTATCTGAATCCAAGGAAAATATTGTATTTACTAGCATATGCTGTCTGTTGCTGTTCTCTTGCTTGCTTGAGAAGTTTTTTGCTTTCCTCTTTATGGTAAATGATCTGGGTGTCGATTCCAACAACAGCCTATAAATTGATTTCAGAAAGAGCATTAGAAAAAGATTCACAAAAATGGGCAGCTTGGAATACTCCTAGATAAAACTTTTATCATGCAACTACCCTATCTTATTCACAGAATTTGTCTGAGGAGGGGTTCAGATCCACTTGTTCAGATCCACTTGTTACACTCCTTGTTTTTTTCCTTAAGTACATATTTTGCTTTCTATAAATAAACTATTACAAAAGAGAAGACAGAATAGCGTCTTTTGATTGGTTGTACTAGGAGTCCTCTATCTGGAAGCACAGACTGCTGAATTTTATATCTGTCTATCAGAGATACCCAGGGTCTTTATGTCTGGAAATGTTGCAGTAGGAGCACACAGTTTTTGTGTGTGCAAGTGATTCCTCATTGGTATTTATGGAGATTGTATATGGCTACCTTGTGCACAGAAATGCCATGGATCTCTGACACACAGCCTTTCACAAGGCTCCTCTGTTTTACAGAAAGGACTAAGGCTGTTTCTACACTGCAGAATTAATGTAGTTTGACACCGCTTTAATTACCATGGCTCAATGCTACGGAATTCGGGGATGTATAGTTTTGTGAGATATTTACCCTTCTCAGTCAGAGAGTTTTGAGGCCACAACAAACTACATATCCCAGGGTTCTATAAGATGGAGTAGAGATGCCATGGCAGTTAAGTATGGTGTCAAATTGCATTAATTCTGCAGTGTGGCAAAAGCTTTAGATTCAGTGGAGACTGAAAGAAAGGAAGGAAGGAAGGAAGGAGTGAAGGGATAGGTAAATGTCCCCCAGATACACCTCTGGAAGATAAAGGGACCCTCCACAACAGAATGGGAGGAGGCATTGCAGGCTGCAAAGCAAAACTACCAAGGCAAATCACTCCTGTCTTACTTTAGAAGAGCCATCCAGGGAGTGGAGTTCCACTCACAGATAGTTTGGATTCAATCACATTAATCTTTCACATATGCAGAAATTATATAAATATTGAGTGAAGACTAGAATGTTATTCCAAAACTGAATTGCTCAGAGACTGCAGCTGAACTGATTTGGCTTTGGTGCAATGTGTTTGGTATATGGCATACTAATTAGAGATGCCATGCAGAGTGAGTATAGGCTGTCTTCAGACATCACAAAAAGCAGTTTACATGGTCTGGTATGCATGGAGTGGTTTGACTATCTAAGAGAAGTTTTCCTGTATATATCCCATGAACAGGCCAGCAGGAATAAAGTAGAGATTGGTCAAGTCTAGCATCCTATTGCCCACAACTGTTAAACAAATACCTCTGAGAAACCCCAAAACAGCCATGAAAGCACCAGCCATATATCTCCGTTGGCAAATAGAAGGTAGGAAAGAGGAATCTGGACATAGCAAGTTGTTATCTTTGGTTTTTTGTAATCACTGCACTATCACACGTATACAACATTTGAAGGCACAATGTAATTACTTTGGAATACGGCTGCAAGAGTATTTTGTTATTCTTAAGGAAATTATATAGAATTTTTTTTTGATACAAGAATTTTTAGAAGGTACAAATTTGCTTTATCTCAAGGACATAAAGATAAAATCATAAAGATAATAAAACATTAGTTAGCATACTTACATCACTAATGATACTTACATCACTGACTCGTTCTGTAGTGTTTAATGCAAAGACAGACATTTGATTGGCTTCATTAATATAATTTATGATATTTTCATGGACATTGGAAGCATTTAATGCTTTTTGTACTAATCCATTTGTATCTATACCATGCAAGGTCCTGTGACAGGGAAAGAAGAGGAGGGAAATGGCACGAGTTAACAATATCATTGAAGATATCACTGAATATCACTGTTAATTGTGTAATTAGCAAAACTGAATGAAGTAACAAAGACATGGGTGTTGCTGTACGGCTTTTGGAATGCACAAAGTTCAATTTCAGCAAAGCTTGCATGATTTTAAAAAAATGGTAGCACGTGCTCCCTTCCCTTATGTGGGGGATCTGTTCCAGACACCCTCCTCCACGTAAGGGGGAAAACATGTATACTCGCGTCCCATTGAAAATAATGGGGCACATGCATGCACCACCACATGGTGTGTGTGCCATGGGTGCATGTGCCATTCACCACATTGTCCCCACGGCTTCAGCATATGCTGAAAGCCGCAGATGGGGAGCCTGCCGATGGTGTGGGCTCACTGTAACTTTGTAAACATTTGTATAATATAAAACCTTAACGAAACAGTAAATTATGAATAAGCAGGTTTTTACTCTTCCAGCCTCATCTTCAGTATGGACCATCTCCTGGAACCAATTTCTAAGTATAAGCCACTGAAACTACTCTCTCCTCACCCATTTCTGGTTATAATATCAATCAATCAAATTTTTATTTCAGCCAACAGGCCATTAACGATAATATATATATAAAACATGTAAAACATGTAAAACATTTGAAACATTTAAAACATTAAAATGCATGAGCTTGTTAAAATAAAACCGTGAAATAGATATTCATAATGTGCTCATAGAGTAAACATTTATATGTATACAAAAAACACTCTCAAATATATTAGTTGATACTGAACCTTGAACTCAAAACCTAGGTGAATATTTGTTTGGATGTACCAGATGCAAAATACAAAAGACAAAGCTGTTCATTTAATTAACTCATGGTCTCATGTGTTTTAACAGCAGAGAAAAGAAACTTAGCCACTGTTTCCGTTTTGCTTTTCTTAGCATCATTCAACAGGTATTCCATGTACCAACTGTTTGGTCTACCCGGGAACTTGAGCAAAAGGGGAGAAATTAATCTAGACCTCTCAACTGGTTATAATAGTGGAATGCAGTTCATCCATCTTTAACTTAGAACTGCTCTTGTTTCATAGAATCATAGAGTTGGAAGAGACAACAAGGGCCAGCCAGTCCAAACCCCTGCCATGCAGGAAATCTCAATCAAAACATCCCCAACAGATGGCCATCCAGCCTCTGTTTAAAGACCTCCATGGAAGGAGACTCCACTACACTCCTAGGGAGTTTGTTCCACTGTTGAACAGCCCTTACTGTCAGGAAGTTCCTCTAATGTTGAGGTGGGATCTCTTCTCCTGTAGCTTGCATCCATTGCTCTGGGTCCTAGTCTCTGGAGCAGCAGAAAACAAGCTTGCTCCCTCCTCAATATGACATCCAAATATTTAAACATGGCTATCATATCACCTCTTAACCTTCTCTTCTCCAGGCTAAAATTACCAGCTCCCTAAGTCGTTCCCCATAGGGCATAGTTTCCAGACCCTTCACCATTTTAGTTGCCCTCCTTTGGACATGCTCCATTTTCTAAATGTTCTTTTTGAATTGTGGTGCCCAGAACTGGACACAATATTCCAGGTGGGGCCTGACCAGAGCAGAATAGAGTGGCACTATTACTTCCCTTGATCTAGACACTATACTTTTATTAATGCAGCCTAAAATTGCATTGGCCTTTTTAGCTGCCTCATCGCACTGTTGACTCATGTTCAACTTGTGGTCTATTTGGACTCCTAGATCCCTTTCACACGTAGTTTCATTCAGCCAGGTGTTCCCCATCCTATATCTGTGCATTTCATTTTTCCGCCCTAAGTGCAGTACTTTACATTTCTCCGTGCTGAATTTCATTTTGTTAGCTTTGGCCCAGCTTTCTACTCTATTCAGGTCATTTTGATATAATCCTTATGATATAATCTAAAGTGCTATTTAAATGCTACAAATTGCAATTATTGTGATGTTCATTTGCTTCTTGATCAACGTATCATTTTAATAACACTGGGCAACAACAAATCAATCAGAAGGTGTTTTTTTTTTAATCCAGTTAATTTGAATGGCAGGGTTAATTGGAACCTTAATTATTTCCCACTAAGATCAACGCCCAGAGGATCTAAAAAAAGGCAGGTGTGGACAATGTTGGGAGAGGGAGGATGCCAAGATTTTCTCCACACCTGACACCACTGTGATCTTCATTCCCTCTGTCCAATGTCTGATGAGAAACACCAAGGTCCAGAGGTATAAGAAAGGCAGGTGAGATTGGGGGAGAAAGGACACCAGCCCTCACTGCATCTGGAGACCACCACAGCCCAGAAGGCCTGAGAGAGAATAGATCCAAAGGGAGGGATACTTGGGAGGTGAGGAAGTAAGAAGGAGAGCACTGGATGAGAAATAAGAGAACATGAGGGGAGTTATGTGGATTGGAAGGGGGGGAAAGGAGGTGATCTGGAATAAATTCTAAGGTGGCTGGAAAACAACTACAGTGGTGCCTCGGGTTACGAAATTAATTCGTTCCGCCGCGGCGTTCGTAACCTGATTTTTTTCGTAACCCGAAAAAGCCATAGGCGCTAGCGCTGGAAAGCCGCGTTTCATGCGGAAAAGCGCCGAAAAGCACCAAATTTTTTTTCGTAAGCCGAAAAAAAAAACACGTAACCCGGAACAGTTTTTTCCTATGGGATTTTTTCGTATCCCGGAAATTTCGTAAGGCGGTGCTTTCGTATCCCGGGGTACCACTGTACTGGGATTGCCAGCAGTAGTGGTGAGAGACACTGATGGAGGATCTTTTTGATACTTAAGCAGTGACATCATAGCTAACTTGCGTTAGCAGTTTGCACAGGGAGGCAAAGGTGAACTTTCTTGTGATAACCTTTCACCAAGAAAACCCTAAAATGAGGCAATCCAAAAAAGACCAAGCAATAGGAACAAGGCACAAGCAGAGATCTAAATAGGCAGAACAGAGGGCAAGTACAAACAGAGAATGGCCAAAGACACAACACAGCTAAACAAGATGGAAAGCCATGCAGCATGCACATTTAAAAATGAAAAGAAGATCTGGAGCTGTGCCACACATGCAATAGGTACAGTGGGCCCTTCCCTTACATGGGGGATCCGTTCCAGATCCCCCGCCTAAGGGAAATTACAAACAATGGGACGTGTGTTCATGGCACGGTGCGTGCACCATAGGCACACACCATTTGTTTTATTGCCACGCAGCTTCAGCGTATGCTTGAAGCTGTGTATGGTGCACCCACATACAGTCCAGGTGCACTGTATGCATAATGTGAGAAGCATGAGTCAAGGGAAACTAGACATAGTAAAAAAGGAAATGGAACATATAAATGGACAAAGAGGGGATTTTGAGTTGAATAACTACACAATAATTACTCAGGAAATATAAAAGAAAAAAAAAGAACTAGCAATAATAGTGAAGAAAGACAGAAAAATCAGTCAAAGGATATAATATGAAATCTGACCACATCAAGTCACCATGGTTTTAGAGAAATGGAGCAGGAAATCCCAGATGTGCAAACTAGATTTAGGAAAGGAAGAAGCACTAGGGACCACATTGCAAACATATGATGGATAATGGAGTGCACCAAAGCACTGATACACTATGCAGGTGGTGCATCACATGTGTGACTGTATGGCCGTTCATACAATGGCATCTGGATGGGAAGAAGGAGGCAATGGAGGTTGCAAGTGGTGTGTTTGTGCAATGGTGTGCATGCCTAGTGGGAAGGTGACAAAAATATAACCGCACATTGTGGCTTAATGCTGCATGGTGCAGACAATCTGTGCATGTTTGTCTACCTTGGGAGTGGGCCATGCAGACAGTGGGGTTCCAACCTGCTTTCAGAAAACCGAGAATCAAGCTGCCTTTTCCTGGCCATCTGCTCCGGCCCTCTATTGAGGCTATTGTATTTTGGCCACATCATGAAAAGGAATGAATAATTAGAAAAGACAATAATGCTAGAAAAGGTAAAAAGCAGCAGAAAGAGAGGAAGTCCACATGCCTGATGGTTAATCTTGACTAAGGAGGCTGTGGACGTGAGACTGCAGGATCTGAGTGGAGTAGATGTAGACAGGGAGTCTTGGAGATGTGTTGCCATCAGTCAGGATCAACTCGAGGGTAGTTAACAACAAGATTAATGGGGTGGGGGTTAAGTGTGCTTCTCACTGGTTGGATTGCCCTGATTTCTTGAAAATTTAGACCACTGTCTGCTATAATAATTATATATTTTTTACCTGTCTAGCTCATCTGCACGAACGTGAAGATCCTCTGCATACTCCATTGCCCTTTGCACCAAGTCATCATCAAATCTTGAGAGGTTTGCAATTTTGTCCTGTAGTTGTATCTTAGCACCATCTATTTCTGCATAGAACCCAGATGCATTCTGACAAAAGAAAAAGAGTAAGATTGTTTTTTAAATTAGTATAGAATTTTTAAAGGAGTAATGCTTTGTTTATTTAATTTCTAATATCAGTAGCTAAAGCTGATTGTTATTAAATATGGTCAATGTTAATTGTAGGTTCTATCACCCAGTTCTAGGTAGTATTAACCATAGTTAAAGCTGGTACTCATGTGATATTTCATTCTGTTTAAGGCTACTGGAGGAATATATCCTTCACATAGGAATTTACCTTGATTGCCTCATTTAATTCAAAGTTGATTTGGACTGGTACGTTTAAAATATCTTTAGCCATTACCAAGGTATTGTTAACGTTGATAATCTGTTCTATCAGTTTTTCTTGTTGCTTCTGTGAGGGAAAACAAAACAAATGTTTATCAACAACAACAACAATGTTTATTGATTAGTCAGCTGACCATATCAACAATAAAATAAAATACCAAAATGCATAGACAGATAAAACAATCAAATGTTTATTAGAAACATTAAATACATTCCAAACAGTACTGTGGTCTTTGAGCTTATTATATTGGTTCCCTTGATCCATACAGAAACTGATAACACACACTGATAAACTTTTTTCTGTCCCAAGTACCCATCTTTCTGAAACTAGTATGGAAGTAATAAATATATTACAGGCCTATTTCCAAAAGAATATAGAAAAGCGGATTTAAAAGGCAATGAGTTAACCAGAAAGATAGTTAGTACCCTTGTTCAACCATTATTCTTGAGGCAAAGCTTCTTACAAAAAATATGTTTGAATGACACCAACAGAACACTGAAACTTCTTCAATGTGTAGATTGCCACCACCTAACAGTCGTCATCATTTTCTTATACATCGCGCCATACGCAGGGGCACTATACACATCTTCAAGCTTACGCTGAAGCTGTGCGACAGTAAAATATATGGGGTGTGAGCATATGCGGAATTCCTCTTATGTGGGGGGATCCAGAACGGATCCCCCCACATAAGGGAAGGGTCCACTGTATTTGTTTTATATTGGATTGGAAGATGGCCTTTTTTCTTCTTGTACTGAAATTCATGCAGTTTTAATACATATTCCTAGTCTGGTTATTTGTTTTCACAGTTTACTTAATTTATGCCACATTTCTAATGTATTAAAGAGTTAGACTAAAACACAATTTGGTATATTTTTTCAGTTATGTGTACTGTAGCTCTTCTTACGTATATTGTTTGTGCATACTTTACCTCTAAAAAATGACCTATAAGTCTTGTAAATGTACAGGTGTTTAAGGTGAGGTATGCCTTTTTTGTGCAACAAGTCTCAGGTGGCCCAAAATGTTCCTTTCATTGAAACTGCTGAGTCTAAGCGCTTTCCAAATCTAACTAGAACTCTCTGTTTGTAAATCCTGTTAATTTTTAAAATTTAGACAGAGATGTGCAATTTTGTTTTTTTATCCTCGGTGGTCCCATGCAATGTACACACAGATCCATCCTTGTTATTCTATTTCCTTGGCAGGAGGAAGTGGACATGCTTCTTTTCATCTCCTGTCCAGTATTATTGATACAGTTTGCTCTTACTCCGCAAGGGAAAAACAATTTGCATGAGGATCCCTGGAGAAGTGAGTAAAAGCCCCTTCCTCTACCCCATTCACCAGTGATCTTGATAGAGATCACTCTACTTGCTACAAGTACCAGCAGGAAAACAGCCCACTGTATGACATTGGGATGGGGGGGGGGGGGGAATTTGGTAATGACAGAGGATCAGAAGGCCAATGCTTAAGTCCCTAGAGATCACATATGATCTGTACCCCACAAGCTTTGTGGCATGCAGTTCCTGAGCTATTATTAGCATAATGCATTTCAGATAAGGAATCAGGAGATACTTTGTGACAGCAACAAAATACAAGAGTTCCAATACTGCCAGAAGTCACTGGCTTTTTTTTTCTTGGTGGGGGAACACCCATCCTATTGTTCATAATAGGATGAAAATCTTCCTTGTTTATTCACTGTACTTGCCATATTAAAAATGACATATAAACACATAAAATAATTTTGAAATAGCTTACAAACTCTTCCTTTTTTTACATAGTTCTCTGAAACAATTTGAGAGAGACTTGGCTATAAACATTAAAATGAATGAATGAATGAATAAATAAATAAATAAAGTGAACACACATAGAGACACGGCATGCACGTGCACACAAACACACACACCATTCAATAACTGATGTCCTCTCTGTAGTTTATAGTAAAAATTAAAAACCATTAGAAGTAGTAAACTCTTTCATGATGAACTCTGAAAACAGCTTGCTGCAGAGTGGTACCTCATGCTCTTGGAGTTTGGCTGTGCTTTCCTTATTCATAGCTTCTGTTTTGCGAATAAAATCAGCAGCTTGGTCCAGGGCTTCTTGCAGGTCTGTGAGTTTGGTACTGTGCTCTGCAAGCTGGGTCAGTATGTCAGGGATCAGAGACCTGGTTTCATTATGTCTCTGCTGCCACTGTTCAACTTGTCTTAGCACTAAGAGAAGAAGCAGCTGATTAACCTTTGTGAATTGCTTTGCAAAAGAACTGAAGACAAGCTTCAGGATGTTAATATTGTCACATAACTTTCCACATTATAAAAGATGGCCAAGATCTTGTGTTGGGAAATGTAAGGTAAAATTCTACTGTGGCAGAACTTTCAAACATCTCTCCCTCCTCCTGCAGGACTCACCTTCCTCCTCAGCTCCCACCTCTGCTTCACAGCCACGTAGGCTGGGAGAGAACACTAAGACACATCTGGCTATGTGATTATAGCCAGAGGAACAATGATGATATTTTCTTCCAGAATATCTGGAGCGTCCCTGGACATTAAAGCTGCCTTCATCATTGTCAGGTTGAGAAGTAGTTGCATACCCAGATGCTTTTCAGCCATTCCCCATTCTTCACTGGTTACTACCTGTTGGGGGGAAGGTGGGTTGCCAGTGGTTTTGGTCATTGCACAAGGGAAGATGAGAATTCTAATCTTTGAATTTGGATGCCTGTTGATATTATGTGACAGATCACAACTCCAGGTTGACACACAGACACTCCCTGTATTTAGTATTTGGGGGGCCTAAATACTCTACAGGCACAAGATCCTATCTGACCTTGGAAATTAAGAAGTCCTGGTTATCATTTGGATGGGAGATCACCAATGAATACCAGGTGCTGTAGGCTATATTTCAGAGGAAGGAACTGGCAAAACATCTCAATATTCCTTGCCTAAGAAAATCCTGTGAAATGCATGGAGTCACCATAAGTCTGCAGGTGACTTCAAGGCACATATATACACAAGGTGGCTCCACCACCAGATAAGCAAATTTGTTCTAATTTGGGTTCAGATCTGTATTTATGTGACAGATTTTTTCTATAAATCCTCAAATTAACAACTCCTAGATGAGAGTTAAAAGGAAAGCAGTAAAAAAGTTTGCTGAATAACAAGGTTCAAACACCAAGCAAGCGAACTGTTTCTGTACTTATTTTGATGTAATAACTTGTTTTAATATGAATTTAGCAATTTCCCCCCTCAGAAACATCATCACCAGTTACTCTATCTGAATCTGCCACCTTCCCTGTAACTCTATTGGTTGTCTCCTCTGTATTTGCTCACTTCTTGATCTCATCTTTATCTCTATCTGCCCCCTTCTCTTGTCTGTTTCTATTTTGTTCTCTCCCTTGATCTCTCTGCCCTCTTTCCTTATCTGACCCTATCTGACAATTGAACAGTGAAACCTTTCTTTTTATAGTCTTTCCCCTTACATCCCTCTATAGCATTCCAAGGGCTGTCTCTGGTCATATTTATCATGCTTCTGATCTGCTCTAGTTTTCAATAGGCACACCCCCTTTCTTATTCTGGACCATGATTGCTTAAGGTGGCATCTCTTAGAGGACTTGCACTCATAAGGACTTGCACTCAGGAAAAGGGTACTTCTCCTTTTATGTGTGCAACTCCCCCTCTGAAAAACTCTTGTTCATAGTGAAAACTAAGCCTTGTTTATCTTGTATGAGATGAAACCCCCCTCATTAATAAAGACCTTCCTTTTTAATAGCTATTCTTTTCACCATGTAAGAGAAAATCTCTCTTTTTCAGTCCTGACGAGCACACTCAGTGAGACATATGTAATCAATCTTACATATGTGGTTTTGATACTTATGTTTCCAAATGAGTTTTTTTCACTCAGATTGCAGCTAAAAATGGAATGCATGGAATGCTCCTAATTGTGTATTTGAGTGTATGGAATCCTGAGATTTGTAGTTTGTTGTGGCACCGAAGCTCTCTGACAGAGCAGACCAAATATCTCACCAAACTACAGTACCAGAATTCCATAGCACTGAACCATGGCAGTTAAAGTGGTGTCAAACTAGATTATTTCTGCAGTGTGGATGCAGCCATGGATACCAAATATCCCTGTACTCTTCAATGTCTCTGCCAAATGAGACCATCTTATAAGACCAAGCATTCTTATCAAGGAGAATCACATAAGAAAAAGAAAAAAAAATCTTCTGAACTTTTACTGCAATAAGTTCTTGAAGTTTCTTTCTTTCTGATGTTTTTTCTTCTTAAATTTTTGAGGTTGACATAACCAGCTCAACTTCAATGTTTGAGATTTTTTTATTATTCCATATTGTGAACAGGCTCACTAGTTAGTCTCTTCAACTTTACACTCTTTGACAGTGAGCTAATCTTCAGTGTTGTGAAGGATCTCCATTTACCCCAGAAAATGAGCTGACCCTTGCTTCCGGAGATACCTCGATCCAGGCAAGTTTATGGTTGGGGGGAGAGGGAGATTAATGGTGACAGCTGATGGGCTCTAAAGTATTTTCACTGAAATGACAGTGCTTAGAGCTGAGGAAAAAACAACAGTTATGTGGGTCCAAAACCAGATCAAGCCACAAATCTCCCTGGAAACCAAAATGACAAAACTGAGGCTATTGTACTTTGGACACATCATGAGAAAGCACCACTCATTGGAAAAAAACAATAACACTAGGAAAGGTGGAGGAAAGTAGAAAGAGAGGAAGGCCGCATGCTAGAAGGATGGACTTTATTAGGGAGGTCATGGCTATCAGTTTGCAGGAACTAAGCAGAATAGCAGAGGACAGGGAATCTTGGAGATGTCTCATTCATGGGGTCACCATGGGTTGGGATCTACTAGACGGCAGTTAACAGCAAAGAACAAGAAAGGAGATCTGCTGGAAGACCTGAGGAAAAGGAGGCCAGAGTTGGTGGTAAGGATGTTCTGCTAGAAAGTTATGGTGAAATTTTAACTAGAATAAAAGCCCAGTGTTGGAAGGTTCAAGATATCTGATCAGAGGGAGATTCTGCAAATAGTCACCCAAAGAGATAAACCTTGAAGCCAAGGCCATAGGAGAATCTGAAGGCAGAAGAGAACTGTTGTACAGCGCGCCCACGCCATACGCGGCCTTGAGCATACGCGATCAAGCCACGGGGCGCACGCGGGGCGGAAGGGGCGGCACGTCCCATTCAATTGAATGGGCGCGCACACCTGTTGTGCCCTGCGCGCACCCACGCTGCCATGCCGCCACGCACGAGCCCCATTGTTTCCAATGGGGCTCGAGCATAGGCGGAATTCGCCTTACGCGGAGGGATCTGGAATGGATCCCCCGCGTAAAGCGAGGACGGACTGTATAGGATCTGTTTCTGAGATGAAGGATCTCCATGAGGAAAGGTGGGGTGGAATTTAGGGGATTCTGAGGGAAAATTTTAAAGACCTGTGGGTCTGCATTTTTCAATATGAAACTTCCTACCCATTTCTGTACTAGACTGTATGACAAAAGGAGCACTCACAGTCCTGTGCTGCTTCAGACTCTTCGCCTGCAAGTTGCATTTGAATGGTGAATGGTTTGCGGACTCTGATTTCCTTCAGCATCTCTTCTGCTACCTTAAGCTTCTGAATGATATCTTCGGGTCTCAGATCATGCTCAACCCCATAATATTCCACCTTGCTGCTGATTTCTGTGGACAAACAAAACACAGGCACATGGAGGAACAATGAAGCAAGGTAACAATGCAATGTACTACATATGTTATCTGGAATCATGGCTGGCTGATGTTTTTCTACATATTTTTAATGCTGTGTTTTCTGACATCACTCCTCCTCAAACTCTTGCATGTATTCTTTCCAGAGCCTTGAAAAAAAATGTGGTTTTGAACTACAACTCCCAATATCCTCCAACCAGAATGGCCACTTTGGTAGTGAAAAAAGTAACCCTTACTAACACCAAGCTTTTCCAGGGCACCCAACTTGTCAAAAATTATAACTTTTTTTTTGCTTTTGCCTGGACCATGCAAGCAGCCTGATGATACCCTCCATGCTATATATTCAATTATTTGGTGGAAATGGAAATATTAACAGGTATTTATGGCATAAAGTTCATTTTAAATCTGATATTATATCATGCAGGATTTGTAGGTCATCAATCGTTACAAAGAAACTAAAAATATACAGTGATGGCTGATAGTTGGTGGCATCCAGGTTAGTAGAGCAGTGAATCTAGGTTTTCATTTGAACTGTAATGCAGCTGTATGAGATGTGGAATCCTAACCTAAGAATAGGTTCAGTGTTTTGGATACTTCCTTTAAAATTCAGACTAAAACCTGAAACAGATTCACCACCCCAGCAACATGGGAGCCACCAGATGGGTAATCATTATTTGTGTGCGTCTTCTGTATTGACTTTATCACACCGTCAAGAAAGACGCGAGCATAGAGGGATGCTCCTGTGAATTATCACATGACATTGTGATTGTCCCATGATTATCTTGTGAATAAAGAGGAATTCTAGCACCGGTTTTTATTCCCGGGATTTTTCTGCAAATAAAAACCAGTGCTAGACTTCCTCTTTATTCATGGGATAATCGTGGGATAATTGTCATGTTGATGTCTGTGGAATTATTCTTATGTGTTCTGTCTCAATTGATAAGCTCATTTGAATAAATAGTATTTTTATGGATAAAGCAAGAAGATTAGTCATTCATCATCCACTACTGAATTACAACGGGTGACTCATTTTCAGTTACTTTTTCAGCATCCACCTTTCATGAAAATATTTCATTAATTTATTGTGGTCACACTCCATTAAAAGAATCCAGACTTACATCTTTTTGCTTTGTCTTGTGTGATAACATCCCAGGGAGGAAATGAACCATGGCTATTATATGAGCAGACTTTGCCTTTAATTAATCACATTACATTACTTGTTTGTTATTGTTACTGTGTGCCTTTAAATTTTTAAGCAGATTTCCATAGCATTGAGCCACGGCAGTTAAAGCAGTATCAAACTGCATTAATTCTGCAGTGTAGATGCAGCCTAAGAAGCATTGCACTAGAATTCAATGGGATTTACTCTCAGGTAGAGGTATATAAGATTAGGCAGCAATTGTTCTCCCCAGAGACAGCAATTGCACCACAATTAAATGATATACTGAGGAAGTTATGGTTTGGTTCTAGCCAAGGATCTGTGCTGCTTCTTCTGCTCTTCTCTGAGAGTACAAAGCAACACACACTCCTGGAAATGCCTGAACCTTCATTTGCAGTTGTGGCTGCTAGTGAAAAACACTTTTAAATCTTCTGCCAGGATTTGAAAAATAAGTGAGTGGGGAAAAAAGTATGCCTTTTCACTATCTTTTTTTTAGGGGGGGGGGGTTGGTACAAAAATGTTTGCCTATTCTGAATGTGAAATGAAGTACTGCTTTCATATTTGAACTGGATTTCACCAAAACTAGTTTGCTACAAGGCAATGTAAATTTGCTATGTAAATTAGCTTGGATCATATAGTAAGGATGAAGGATGAGTTTTTGTTTTTTGTTGTTGTCATTTATTACTTTTTAATAGCACTAGAAAAGATCAGAAAATGGACAGGCGGAAACATTCAGCCAAAAATGTATTTTAAGGAGTGGTATTTTATCAGCTAAAATCATTATGGTGAACCACTGATTTCATATTTTCTGTTCAGGAATATGAACTTTCAGTACAACCCTATTTAAATTATTTGTATGCTTCTTATTAGGTGCCGAGTATATGAAATAGCACTCAGTGTAGTTTGAATAAAAACTGAGGTGTTTTCCCATCAAACTCTTGAATAGGGTCAACTTTAACTTAACTTTAGCTATGTTAAGCAGTGTTTTCCCCCCACTAAGTACACTAACCTGTGAGGAAAGTGAGTGTGACATAGTGGTTTGAGCGCTGGACTACATCTTTGGAGATTGGGGTTCAAATAGTACACTAACCTATGAGGAAAGTGAGTGTGACATAGTGGTTTGGACACTGGACTACAGCTTTGGAGATCAGGATTCAAATCCTTGTTTAGCCATGGAATCCTACTGGGTGACCTTGGGCAAATCACATTCTCTCAGTCTCAGAGGAATGCAAAGACAAACCCCGTCTGAATAGTTCTTGCCAAGAGAACCTCATGATAGATTTGCTTTAAGTCACCATAAGTCAGAAATGACTTGAAGGCACACAGCAACAACAACAGCAACGAGAACTAGAAGAAGATTCTATGGGGCTTAACAGATTTAAGGGCTCAACAGATGGCCCCAAAGGAGCAGCTTCCCATTGCCCTTTTCAGTGCTAGATCAGGGCGACGGCAACCGCACCCTGATGCCCCGATACAGTGCTTTGCCGGTGCTAAAAAGAACGGCAAAATGCCACTCCTTTTAGTACCTGCAAAAGGTGCCCTTTGTGCTGTGGTGGCGGCTTTTCAGCACTCCTTTGGTGTAGCATTTAGAAATGCTGTGCCAAAGGAGCACCGTGACACCCCTTGCCATGTGGTTGGGTATGCAGCGTGACACCTGCATCAGGGTAGTGTTTGGGTGTGCAGTGTGTAGACACCACATCCCCATTCTGCCCCGATGCTGGTGTTAAACACTGGTCTGTTTAGCCCCTTGGTCTGCTAAAAGTTGTCTAACAGTACTTAGGCATTTCCCCCCTGCTTTTGAAAAGCAATGAATCCCATAATTCTGATGCACAGCTGTTTGGCAAGCTTTCCTGCAATACCTCACTGTAGTCATCTTCCAGTTGCTCTTGTAAAGGATGCTGATGCTTTGTTCCAACACAAACAGGAAGCTTTATCCTTTTCCCATCTATACAGATGGCAGGAGACATTGTGAAACTAATATATGTAGTCTGTGTGGCCAGTTTCCTTTTCCTAGCACAAAAATATCCCAGGGGTGATCTTCAGCACTCCAAAATAGATGGAAGATGATTAAGGGAAACAGGAGGAGAGGTGTGTTTTCTTGGTTTTGCCAGGGCTATATGGCTACTGTCATAGGTGGATATTACAATGGCACACTGGGAGAGAGGGAAGTTGGCCCATTCAGTTGAGCACAATCTGTTACTATATGCACCTAAAATAAAATTTGATGAATTATCTGTTAATAGTTGGTTGATTAATGTCAGGAAACAGGTTCTTTGATCTGGGAATGTTATAAACTGGAAGCTGTAATATGGAGAATTTTTATAGCCTCATCTATACTCCAATAGTTTAGCAATCGAGAACTCACTTAACTGAATTGGGAATAACTGCTTATGTCTTTGTGGGAATCCTGGACTTGAATTAGGGCTCTTCTAATTTTATATGCTATGTATTATAGATAGTTGATTCAGAGCTTGGAAAACTACTTTTTGGGCCACATCTCCCCAAATCAATGGCCATTTGCTGTGCTAACTGGGGGATTCCTGGAGCTGTACCTCCCTGCAAGCTCTGTCTAGGGTTGCATCTACACTGGCCTATTTAATCCAGGGCCAGCCTAGAACATTATTGTCATGAGCCAGTTGTCAACTTCTCCAGGTGAATGGCAGCCTCAAAGGAGGACATGCAAATGCAAGCACATTGGGAGCTCATCAGGGCATGACAGAGGAGGGCATGAATAAGAGACAGCTGGCTCCAGTCTTTTTAAGGAGGGCAGGCCAACACCAGAAACAACATGTGTGAGTGTGTGTGTCGTCAGCCCCTATCTCTGTGATCTGCACCTCAGACCCCACACTTTGCTGTTTATCTGGACTCCTTGATTCCTGGACTGTTTGACCTTGCTGTTTGCTGGATTCCTGATTCTTGTCTACACTTCTGCTACACCCTCCTGAAAAAGCAAGCTTTCTGGAACAGTGAAGCTGTCTCAGTTTATCTGCCTTCAAACAACTCTGCATTCTGTTACCTAGCAACAGGACAATAATGCTCCAGATTGGCCCTGGACCTATTATGATGGCGACCAAACACAGCATCTTGAATTATGTGAGACACCATATTGTTGTGCACACAGGCCAGCTGGCCAATCCCGTTTTTGGAGCTGTTGCCGCCACTTTTTCATGGGCAGGAGTCCTGTGTAAAGCCTGCCTAGTGTGTTGCCACTTCTGCTAAGGTCAGAAACAGTTATCTGGACATGTGATCAACAAGGAGATGTCAGCAGAAGTGGTGATGCATCAGGCAGGCTTTACACAAAGCTCCTGTCTGTGATAAAGGAGAAACAGCTCCAAAAACAGGCCATGCCCTTTCCCTGCACAGTTCAGCATGGGGAAGGGGGCTGGTGTGGTTCTTGGCTAAATCAGACCTGATCCATCTATCTCATAAATAATAGAATCATAGAGTTGGAAGAGACTATAAGGGCCATCCAGTCCAACCCCCTGCCATGCAGGAAATCTCAATTAAAGCATCCCCAACAGATGGCCATCCAGCCTCTATTTAAAGACCCTCAAGGAAGGAGACTCCACCACACTCTGATGGAGTGTGTTCCACTGTCGAACAGACCTTACTGTCAGGAAGTTCCTCCTAATCTTGAGGTGAAATCTCTTTTCCTGTAGTTTGCATCCATTGTTCCAGGTCCTGTTCTCTGGAGCAGCAGAAAACAAGCTGGCTCCCTCCTCAATATGACACCTCTTCATATATTTAAACAGGGCTATCATATCGCCTCTTAACCTTCTTTTCTCCAGGCTAAACAGCCCTAGCTCCCTAAGTCATTCCTCATAGAACATGGTTTCCAGACCCTTCACCATTTTAGTTGCCCTCCTTTGGACATGCTCCATTTTCTCAATGTCCTTTTTGAATTGTGGTGCCCAGAACTGGACACAGTATTCCAGGTGGGGCCTGTTCAAAGCAGAATAGAGTGGCACTATTACTTCCCTTGATCTAGACACTATACTTCTATTAATGCAGTCTGAAATCACATTGGCCTTTTTACCTGCTGCATTTACACACCTAAAGAACCTGAGGTCACTCTGGGGTTTCCAGTATACATCAGGATTTCCCCAAAGTTTGCTTAGTTTGGAGCAAAGTCAGGCTAAGATAAAAAATGCATGGATTCTCCCTGGAAATAGTCATACATTGGCAGGGCTGGCAATATCAGCTTTGGGGTGAGAACTTTTTTTTCATTGGTATGGATGGTCCCTAGGAAACTGCAAACAATTACTTTTCTTCATGGCTGATTCACTGGTCTGTTGATTTTATACACACACACACATACACACAAGGACGGATGAACACATACACACTTACCTTGGATATTATCTATCATATTTCCAAGTGACTGCACAAGAATAGTAGCACGATCAATGATTTCCATGGCTTTCTTCTGCAGTAGTAGGCCTTTTCTTGATTCTTGATTTCTCTATGAATAAACCATATGAGTATATTTGATTTTTCCTTCTGATTTTTAAATCTGCAGAGATTCATAGGTTCTTACTAGTGTAAGCAAAATTTTGCTTCTGGCTGATGAGCAGTCTGTGGAGCATAAACAATATGCTAGGGCAAGATCTGTGTCTCATTATGTGACTGGTATTTGTAGTTTAAACAATAGGAATTTGCTTTAATTTAAGCTATGGAAATCTGTTCTACATTTCAAAATTATTTGTAACATACTTTCACACATCTGCTACAATTTCTCTCTGCCAAAGTTCAGACTCATTCTTCTCTAAGTCTGCAAACCTATGTGTACTTATTTGGTAGTAAGCATTGTCCAGTATAGAGTGAACTTGTATAGGACAGTGCTGCACAAGACTCTTGGCAACCCTGTTGCACATCATTAAAAAACTCTTCCATGCTATATTTCACAATTGCATAAAGGAAGAGATTCTAACATCACATGTATCAATTTTGTCCACCAGCATTAGCCAATGAAGTGATGAAGAGGAAAGGAAACATAATGAGATCAAGTCTATCCTTGGGGTGAAATAGATGGGCAAAATAAGGTGGTTTTCAGCCACTTTGGAGGTGGGGAGTTTAGATTATGCATGGCTCGAAAGCAGCTTAAAACCAAAGCAAAAGAACTGGAGCAAAAAGTAGTCAGGATAGTCCGGCTCAAGGCAGAAAATACGCATCTTCCCTGCTGCATGTAAATGCCCTGACACGAATACGGGGCTCAGCAAAGCAAAGAAATGAAAGTGGAACAACAGCAATGGATGTAATTACAATATACGCCAACCAGATAGCCCAACAGGGGGGCATGGGCAAAGGCGGTACAGTATTTAGAGGGGGTCTCCATGTGTGGCCGATGAATGGAGCAACTTTACCAATATATTACTCACATACTGATGCCCTGAACTGGTGAAGGATTGCACGTGCTTATGTGTGGCTGACGAAAGGGGCAGCCATGCAATGAGATAGCATCTGGGGGGACTTGGGAGGTACTTGGTTGCAGGCAGTATGTTTGTGTTATGATGCACATGTATTGTGGGGATACAACAACAACAAAGAAAAAAACAACTCAACAGCATGGCCATATAGCCCTGGCAAATAAACTCAAAGCTGTGCGGTTGGCCTGTGCTCATTCAGCTTGCCTCTGGAGTGGGCCATGTGGGCAGTGAGGGTTCAACAGACGTTTGGAAAAAGCAGAATCAAATTGCTTTTCCCTGTCTGCTTGTTCTGCTCCTTTTTCTAATGGTGAATTAGGCTGAAGCACATTTTAAGTAATGGTGCCTGTTGGTGAATTATGAAAGCTTAAGTAATGGCAGGCTTTACCAGCTATCGCAACTCACTTATATGCTAATTGCAGTGGCTGGAATTCTCTACCCAGTTTTCCCCAAACCAGCTTTCCTTAGCTGCAGCTTCCTAAACCCAGCCCAGCTTACTTGCTAATTAGCTTACTTGCTGTTCACCGCTATGATCCTTGGAATAGCGGTATATAAATAAAACAAATTATTATTATTATTATTATTTCCATTTCCTGGTTGGTAGTGGAGGGAAAAACAGACAAGCATCCAGTTATATTTTCCTGTAGTTCGAGGCACAGCAATTTACTCTTAGGATCAAAACAAGGGCAAACTGAAATACGACAGGAAATGTATGTTTGAATTCACACTTGGTTTTTTCCAGATAGGTGTGTAGAGGGGAGGGGATGCAAGCATCAAAATCTGGATATTACATTCTTGGATTGTTTTTTAAATTCTCCCTTCACAGTGAACCTAATGAAAATTTTCTTCATAAATTTTTAGTGACTTGGTCTGGGGATGCATGATAGAAAAACTTTGCTGAAGCTAAGATAGATTGAGAGCCAATGTAGTGTCTAGACTAGTTTTGCAATGGCACTTTGGAGATTAAGTTTCAAATTTCCATTGAGTCATGAAATAGATTAGGTGACCTTCGGATAGTCCCTCTCTTTTTCAGCTTGACCTACTGCATAGGTTTGTTGTGAGAATAAAGTGAGAAGATCATGATCCTGCTCAGTGGAGGAAAGCTGGAATATAAATATAAGAAATGTTTGTTCCTTACTCCCTTGGGAATCCATGCCTCCCCCATTCCTTCCCAAACATAATAGGTTGACAATGTTCATGGAGACCAGAGCAGCAGAAAGAATACAGCTCTCTTCCTGTGAGCTATGGTTCCAATCTTGATTAGCCCCTTGTAGATGCTATTCTCCTGCAATATTCAGTTTAAATGCAGTTGTGCAATTTTGGCTGATAATCCATCTTACATTAAACATATAATGGTATTTACTGTGGATTTCAGGATATAATCTATTTATTTTATTAATTTAACTTTTGCAATTATAAATATTAAAGCATTGCTGTGCTACTATATTATTATTATTATTATCATTATTATCATTATCATTATGCTTTATTTATATAGCACTGTAGATTTGCACAGCACTGTACATACAAACAGTAAAATAAGTATGAGTAAACCTGCCCATGTCATACAATCTAATAAATAGTAGCATAATGCATATAAACAATACATAATAATACAGGAAAGGGTTCAATAAAACAGGCAACAAATGAAAAATGTCCAACAGCAAATAATAGTCATGCAATGCCTGGGAATGCTTCTTTGAACAGGATGGTCTTCAACTCAGTTTTGAAACTGATTAAAGAAGTGATGACACTTGTTCATGAGGAAAGGAGGTTCCAGGAGTGAGGGGCAGCAAGTGAAAAGGGATGAATCCGGGACAGGGCAGTGAAAATCCTGAGCTGAGACTGCAGACCTTGACTACCAGAACAGAGGGCCTGAGAGGGAAGATGAGGAGAAAGAAGGTCTGATAAATAAGGAGGGGCCAGTCCATGCAGGGCTTTAAAAGTCAACAACAGGAGCTTATACTGAATACAGAAAGGGAGGGGGAGCCAGTGAAGGGATAACAACAAAGGAGAGATATCGTCAGAGCAGTGTGCGGATGTAATAATGCGTGCAGCTGAATGCTGGGCAGAAATTAAAGGACGGAGGTGGGAAAGAGGAAGCCCAGCCAGGAGGATGTTACAGAAATCAAGTCGTGATACCACTAGGGCATAGAGCAGAATCTTGGCAGTAGAGGCAGAGAGATATGGTCGGATTTTGGCAATATTGTATAAAATGAATCTACATGCCTTAGCTGTGGTCTGGATCTGGGGGGTACATGATAGAGAAGAATCAAAAATAAAACCAAGACTACGGGCTTCCTGGATAGATCAAATAGAAGTGCATCAACACAAACAGAAAAGGAGTGTTGAAGAGTAGACTTAGGTGTGTTGGACATATTGAGCTTCAAGCATTGATGGCACATCCACTGAGAGACAGCTGTAAGACGAGATGAAACTTGCTGTTCAAGACTCGGAGAAAGGTCAGGGGTGGAAAGATACAGCTGAGTGTCATTGCCAAATAAATAATAGGAAAAGCCAAAAAAACTAATGAGTTTTCCTAGGGACAGTGTGTAGAGAGAAAACAGAAGGGGACCCAGAACAGAGCCCTGGGGAACTCCAACAGATAGGGGAACAGAGGACAAGGTTTGACCACCCATGAACACTGCAAAAGATCTGTCTGACAAATAAGATCTAAACCAGTCAAGAACAGAGTCTGAGAACCTGAGGTCAGAAAGTATATCAGCTAGAAGACAGTGATCAACGGTGTCAAATGCTGCAGACAAATCAAGAAGAATGAGAACAGACTAAAGGCCATTCGCCTTGGCCTATTAAAGATCATTCGAGATCTTAGTGAGAGCTGTCTCTGTAGAATGCCATGGGCGGAAACCAGACTGAAAGGGATTGAGAATGGAGTTGGCTTCAAGAAACTCAAGACAGTGAGAATAAATGAGAGAAAAAAACCTAGGGAAAAAAAAGGAAGAAGAGAAATCGGACGGTAGCTAGACAAAGAAGAGGGGTCAAGAGAAGGTTTTTTCAGACTAGGAGAAACTAAAGCATATTTAAAGACCAAAGGGAAAGAACCTGTAGAAAGAGAGAGATTAAAGATACAGAGAAGCGAGGGCAGAAAAGAGGGAACTATAGAAATTAGAAGACGAGTAGGAATTGGATCAAGAGAACAAGTTGCAGGTTTGGAAGAGTTCAGCAGTGTGGTGAATTCATCCAAAGAAACAGGAGGAAGCACAGAAATTTTTTTTAGGCGAGGGTAACAAGATTAGGAATAGAAGAAGAATCGGGAGGGACTATCTCAGAGCGAATAGTGGTAATCTTTGAGGTGAAATAGTAAGCAAAATCGTTAGGAGAGAATGATGAAGAGGCAGGAGGAGAGGGAGGTTTAAGTAAAGTGTTGAAGGTGGAGAACAAATGCCGCGGGTGCCTCTCATTGGCGCAGATCAATGATTTGTAATAATTCTGTTTTGCCATGGACAGGGCACGTGAAAAGGAAGAAAGAAAAATTTGTAATGAATAAAATCAACCCACTCCCTGGACTTTTTTCAAAGGCATTCGGCCGCTCAAGAGCAGGACCAGAGAAACCGGAGAGCAGGACCGGATATCTGCTATAGGGATAGATTGCTAAAGTTTTTCACATGAAGATGTGCCTGTAGAATAATACTTTTTGTGAGTAATACTTTTTGAAAGTCCATTACAGATTTAATTTAGAAATTCTATTCTTTGGAAAGAACATTAAGAATGTCTTTTTCTTGCCCCTTCAGAGGCTTGTCACATAGTGATCCAAACTGTCTCTGACTGAACTGGCATCAGACCTAAGGGACTCATACACATGATCTTATTTTAATGTTTTCCTTTAATTAGTTGATTAAGATTGGCTTCTAGCTTATGCAAGATAACAGATTCACAGCCTGGGCTTCTGCATGGCAACTTGGATACTGTTCACTGGAATTTCCATGTGAATTCAAGTAGACAGTGTCTTGCACTCCTCCCCCTCTTAGCTCCTTGAAGAGAGGGATATCCAAATAAATATTAATACAGATGGATACATAACTTAATTCTTCAAGGTAGCCTGGCATTTAAAATCAGATGAATTCAATTTAAATTGATAAGAGCTGCAGTGAAAGTTAACAGTTGCATTTTAATTTTTATAATTTGCATTGAGCCAAAAACCATAGCAACTGAGTGAGTTGTATAAGAAAAATAATCCAAAGTAAGATAAAAGATAAATATAGCCTTACTTTATCACCTGTGAATTATAAAAAGCAGCTTACTGAACACATACATACAAAAACACATACACATGCACCATTAAAATAATGAATAAAATAAATAAACAACTTCCTAGCAGCTACTGCAAATAATACTCCTATGTAGGGTTGATTGTCTTCCAATAATTGCACTGCTATATCCTATAGTATTTTATTTGAGCAACAGTGGAAATATATGATAAATTGGGTAACCATACAAAAGACAGAAGGATAATGAATATTTATCAGCCTGATCACATAGGAACCTAAATATCTCTGAAGTTAAGGAGAACAGATTAGGAAAACTACATTTTGTGACAAAGACTTGCAGACTTCTCCATCCAGCAAGGTTAAAGATGGAGTTGTTACAAGTACAGCTTTTGACGAGCTGCTCAACTATGGGCAGAAGCCCAGTGCAAGGGGGAAAGACTTGTTTGTTTGTTTGTTTGTTTGTTTCAATTATATGCTGCCTTTCTCCCAGAGTGAAACCCAAGGTGGCTTTTGGAAACAGCAAATTAAAAATGTTTACAATAGAATTTAAAAACATTTAAAGCCACCTAATAAACACAATTTGACATAATTTTAAAAAGAACAAAAAGTTTAAAAGAGAAATCTAAGGTTAAACCCTTCCAAGTTTAATAACTTTCTATTTTCCAATTTCATCCATTCTAATAGCCATATTAAGGTGTTAGCTTGGAAATATGATTCTAGGTCTGGTAGATTACAGCTTCCATTTATTTTTGTGTCTATCAGCATTTTCCATTTAATTCTCGGCTTCTTTCCTGCCAATAAAAAGTTTCCCTACTTATACATTAAAAGCTTGCCTAAACAAAAAGGCCTTTGCCAGCTGTAATAGGAGAATAGGGAGGGGGGGCAACCTAGCCTTCCATGGAAAGGCATTTCAGAGTGTGGGAGCAGCCACTGAGACATTTCTCTCCCGTATCCTCACCAAGTGAAAATGTGATGGTGGTGGGACCAACAGAAAACCTTCCCTTGATGATGTTACCAGCTCTGGCAGGTGTTGGGAGATATGGTCATGACCAGCACTATGAACTGTTCTCATTCCAAAGATAGGAAAGTGCTTGTATGGGAAGGAGCCTTACCACAGATCCCTCCCCATGGGGTTAACAGCATCTGATGTTATCCGACAAGTATAGTGTTACTATGGTTTTTAGCTTAAAATATTGCATCACTCAGAACTGAGACTCAGAGATCCACAGTCCTTATTTAATCTTCTGCTACCGACTGTGCAAGATATTAAGGATAATAGGGTCTACAGCTTGAATTCTAAAGAGAGACTTCATGCAGTTGTTATCAAGAAACCACTTGTAAGCAGTTAAAGAAGTGGTTGTAAGGCTAGAGGAGACTTTGAAGTATTTCTAATCACGCTAATGAAAATGTTATGAAAGTTTCCATGTACAATCACTACAGCCTGAAATGTCTAAAAAGAAAGGCTGAATTGCTTTCACTTTGATTACTATAATCAGTTAAAAGTGGAATTTGACATTGACATGTTCTAGTCGGATCAGGTAAAAAGTAGCACCAAATGGGTAACAGATGTAGCAGTAACTTTATACAAGAGGACTAGGTGCCCTGAAAGGTTTATTTGCATGTCTCTGTGTATGTGCAGGTCAGTTATTTCACCATGCCAGTTAAGTGCTTTGTTGCATTACCCTATTTCTTCAGCACTCCTCTTAATTGCTCACCATGCAGCATTCTGCCTTGTCTCATCCTCATGTTCCCTAGCCTGATTCTGAAATGTTTGCCAGGCTGGCAGGGTGCCTTACGTACAAAGTCAGGGATGTACCTATGGGCTGGGCTGGGGGACAAAATGAGGGTGTCAGCCACCAATTAAAATTTCTGCCCCCAATGAAATTTTCCTTTATTCTCCAAATTACGAGCATTGCACTAACTATAAACTTCAGTTGAATCTTTAGAAATGCAGTTTACACATTTAAAGAAAAGAGAAGGCAAAGTGACTAAAGGAGTGTGATCACAGCATATACATAAAAGAATTCTAGCTGTGAATAGTTTCCAGTATTTCACCCTCTGCGATGCCAGAAATTTTGGGCTGAAGGAAAATTTCATTGGTGGGCAAAATTCCTATTTGGGGGGCAATGCCGTCATCCCTTCTCCTCTGTAGGTACACCCCTCTGATATAACGGTATTTCCTAATTTTTGCCTCAATTGTTTGCCATGCCAGTAGAGTGCCTTGCTAGTTTTCTTCCAAGGGCACAAGCAGTGAACAAGCATCTCTCTCTCTCTCTCTCTCTTTTACTTTGTGTGCTTAAGATTTTTATATACTGGCTGTCCTACTACTTCCATACTGTCTAAATTTTGGGTTTCTTCCACATCCACCATTATTTCCCCATTGATGGAAATAACAGACAGCGTCCTGAAAGTCACTTGGGTACACAGGATAGGACAAAGTATGGGATTTGCTGGGTGAAAAGAACTGTTTGGTTGGCAAGTGTGGAAAAGAGACTCACATGCAAACAGAAACATTGAAAGATATACCATTTGGATGCCACAAGACAGTTATAGAATTATGGACTGTGATGAATTGAAAACTGATTAGTTTATAAGTGAAAATGGAAGTTAGCAAAAGATAACCACCTGTATTTCCCCATCCAGGCGATGGGCTTAACTCCATTTATATGTGTATGCTCCATAAAATTTGAGTATGTTGATGGTAGTCATGAGGAAATGGCTAGTCTGGAAGCACTTTAGGTCACCTATGACCCATTCCTTCATATGCACATACCTTGGCTCACCTGGAGCCTCAAGTAAGTAAGGCAGGTACGGGTAATTCATAACCACCTCAGAAAAACCCATGATACAGTGGTGCCTCGGGTTACGAAATTAATTCGTTCCGCGGCCGCTTTCATAACCCGAAAAGCCTTCGTAAGCCGAATTGCCATAGGCGCTAATGGGGAAAAGCCGCGTTTTGTGCGAAAAAGCCGAAAAAAGCACCAAAAATTTTCTTCGTATCCCGAAAAAACATTCGTAACCCGGAACAATGATTTCCTATGGGATTTTTTCGTATCCCGAAAATTTCGTAACCTGGGTATTTCGTATCCCGAGGTACCACTGTAGTTTCATCTTAGGATCACCATAAATCAGAAAGGACTTGAAGGCACACAACAACAACAACAACCACATGGCACTCAGGTCTCTACTAGTAGCATTAATCCATCGTCTTGCTTCATGATATTCATAGTTTACTTCTATCAAATTAGCAATCTTTACACCAGCACTCTTTTTTTAAGAGAATGAAAGTAAAAGGAGAAATGGCAAACAGCAGGCTAACCTTTTCATCAAGTTTGTTGATTTCTTTGAGAAGATCAGTCATTTCATTGGCAGCATGATCAAGCTGGCTCTTCATCAGCACAGAATTATTATCCTTTTCGGATAGTTTTACCTAGATATAAAAATAAAATTTAAAATGTTAGCGTGTGTATCTGAACATGTTTTTACATCTCAATACACTTGCAAATGGATTTCTTTATGCAAATTTCAACAAGCGTCAAAATGATGAAGAACTTAATCTGTGCCTTACAATGAAAAGGCTAGAAAGAATCTCATGAGGACAGCTAAGCTAACCTACTACAGTGAGGTAGGATATTAAGAGTCTTAAATCATTTAGTAATTTTAGTGCTTATTAACATTTATCAGGAAGAAGGTGGCATGGGAGTCTGTTCCATTGTCTAAGGGAGGTTTCACATTCCTGGCCTGGACTTGTTTTTCCCTTTTCATAACAAACATACCACTCTACATACCTCTTCAAACTATGCCAGTAAAAAGTGGTTCATGGAACTTATAATACGTTTTGCTCAGACTAATATGTTATTCTGTCCAACCCACTCTGTTGAGTGGATGGCAGGCAAGAGACAGAAAAGAAGGCAAAGATGAATCTGCTGTAATAGCTTTTACCATGTAGAATTTAAATAAGAGGGAGAGGTTGAACTGTGTCTAGTTTCTTTTTAATTTCTTTTTATTATTTTTATTATATAAAAAGAAATAGGTGATAACAACTATGTCTAGTTTCGTAAACTGTATGCCCGGCTACCGCTTCTCCTGTTCTCAAAGGTGATGGTGGCAACTGTCTTTCTATTGTTATGGACATGTTCCTGGCAAGTATCAGGTTCCAGTTCCTGTTATAATTTTGATTGCTTATAACTATTGATCATCACATTATAAAACAAGGATATTAGCAAATGTCAAAAAATAAAGTTAAAATATAAAAATATAATATATGATAGAATGTACAAGTGTGACCATAAGCAATGCTAGTGATGATAGGTACATCATCTCTCCCTTGACCAAGACCCACATGGAATTCTTGTTAAGCAAGCAAAGACTGAGTATTTGGATCAGAAACTGGATATTTTTTTTTTAAAAAAAAATTTTTTTGCTTTCTTGGACTAAAATTTCTAGAATTCCCTAGTCAGCCTGATCATTCCTAGAAATCTGCAGATCTTTCTGCCATAGGGATTCTGAAAGCTCTAGTCCAAAAAGTGTTCCTTTCAAGTTCTGATCAATGTCATTATTGTCTATATAATTTAATATTAATATTAAATTAATATTATTTAATATTATTCATATTATTCATTGATATCCTATGCTGGCATAACCTCCAGTTACAGCAGTATACAGATTTTAAAAGACACTGTGCAAGGAGATAGCTAGTACCAGAGGCTTCCTGGGTACAGCTATTTCTCCAGCAACTGATTGACTGGGGGGATGGATGCTTTGAGGTCTCATCCCGCTGCCCATGCACCCCAAGAAAATGGAACCAGATTTCACCTTGTCTGGGAGGCTATAAATGCCTCATCTCTTGGTATGCACACACTCACACCCAGTCAGTAATGGCGAGGAATTGTGCCCAAGAGTCTCTGGTTGTGCTTGAACACATCAAGAACCATTAGTAGCAGCACCTACCCCCAAGTACCACTGTAAGTAAACTGGTGGAGATTTATACCCTGCCAATGGGTTAACAGGATTTCAGCCACTGTGTTGTTTTTTAAAGTCATATCAGGTTTTTTTTTTAAAGTTATGCTGTCAGCTACCTTGAGTCCCACTGCTGGGAGAAACCTCAGGCCTAAAGGCATCAGGTCATATCTAATCTTGGAAGCTAAGCAGGGTCAGTTCTGGTAAGTACCTGGATGAGAGACTATCAATGAATACCAGGTGCTGTAGACTGTATTTTAGAGGAAGGAACTGGCAAAATCACCTCTGAGGATTCCTTGTCTAAGAACACCCTGTGAAATTCAAGGGGTCCCCATAAGTTAGCAGGTAATTTGAAGGCACATTGGGAGAAAAACAGAACACAAATAATGTACAATAAAAAAAATAAGTATAAATGAGGTTCCTCTCTTTTTTTCTGATAATGTAATATTGCTGAAGAAAATGTAGAAATATGATGAAATAAATAACTAGTACCTTGAGGATGAAAGCAGTGGAGTTGAGGTCATGCAAGTGTCTGTGAGCAGCAACCCCAGTGGAGATGCTAAGCAGAGTTGCTTTGCTTTCGTCAATGGACTGAGCTGCCAAGCTGATATCATCAGTCAAATCCCAGATGCATTTGTCACAGCCTGGCAATAAAACAACTTAAAAGTTCAACAGCAGAAGGGGAATTAATTTATGTTGAAGTATTGTAAATGTCCTCCTGCTCCTGCTCTTGCTCCTCCTCCTTTTTGAATAAAACTAAAAATTATACTATATTTGCCAGGTGTATGCTTTCAACATACAGAGGTTGGGGACTTAGAGAATGGGACACGATGCACAGGGACTTTGCTTATAAAGCCAGTGTGCCTCACCATATCCCCCAAATTAAGTATTTAATTCCATGGCTTGGGAGGCAGAACTGGAGAAACAGCTGGCTATGTCCCAGTAGCCAGATGTGAAATGTTTACATTTTCTGCTGAGATCCCCTGGGTCCCTCCAGGGGTCTCAGAGGATTATGTAATCATTTTTTTTTTGCGGGAGGGTCTGGCTATGGGGACGGAGCCAGATGCTTATCTAACCCCCTTCTCTCACTCATAACCAGGTATGAAATGGCTGTGGGGCAGCTGCAGTGGTTCTACAGTTGGTTGTATGTGTGTGCTTTTGGTTGGTGTAGAGGGAGAAAAAACCCCCAACTCCTTGCATTTACCACAGATGTAAGGTTATTATATACCTGTATACACTACTAACAGGATGCCAGACATAGGATGTGTCAAATCATTATATTCTAGACAGTGCAGCAGTGGTTCAAAGAGTGCTTTCTGAACTTTGTGTTCTTGTTGTCTTGCTGCAGTCTTTCATAGAGGGAGTTCGATCCCATTTGATACATATTATGTAGCAGTAAAAGACAGTTGTATTCAAAGGGCCTGCTTGATTCTTACCAGTTACCTTGATACACAATCAGAACAGGCTACATTTGGCCTACCAGGATCTTTCTCTGTGTGTTTCCTCTGTAAAATCCAGCCCCCAAATAAGCTACCACATTATGACAGAGTGGAACCCTGTGTGAGCTTTCTGTTGGCTGGGCCAAGGATTGATCTTAATTGGCATAGCTAAGTACTGCCCTGCCACTTGCCTATGATGTACTTCACTCCTTCCAAATATTTAGAAAAACACTTTTGCTATGTCTTCACAACTACCTGTGTCATATTTTCAATACTTAGAAAGGTTCTAATCATGGATATTCTGGTTCAAATTGGAGAAAACAAAATGCAGAATCATACCATAAATATTTTATCTATGCCCTTCAACACAAAGACATTGGAGGGGAAATCAAGTGTAGCAAATATGTCAGATAGGTACTGTCCTTACTGATAACAGGGCAATCTGTCCCTGGAGGAGGCATTGGAGGTTCTCCTAGGCACTCCCCTGTACGACGGTCACAAGTTCCTCCTCCACAACTGCACACTAGGAAAAGAAGAGACAGTGATGACAATCCTTTAGATCTACAAGCTGATAATGAAAAAAAGGATGGCTTACTTCTAATCAGTATGTGAAATTATGCAAATGTAACTTCCTTTTAATCTTTTGTCTTCTAGAAGGCAGGGATATGGAAGCAGAGGCAAGTCACTGCTGACTAGTACCTTTCTTTGCTAATGGAATGGCGATACATTGTGGGTTTTAGCCTGAACTATCCAAGGTACCAAACTCTGTCTCCAAAACAGATTCAGTACATTGGATAACATCTTTAAAACTCAGATCAAGGCTGCATCTGCACTGCAGAAACAATGCAGTTTGGCACCTCTGTAACTGTCATGGCTCCATGCTATGAAACACTGGGATTTGCAGTTTGTTGGAGCACCTGAACATGCTGACAGAGAAGGCTAACTATTTCAGAAAACTACAAATCCCAGAATTCCATAGCATTGAGCTATAGCAGTTAAAGCGGTGTCAAATTGCATTATTTCTGCAGTGCAGATGCAGCCTTAAACCCAGAGAAAATTCATGGTTTCACTAACAAGAGCCAGCTGCTCATCCAATTTATGTGCAAAACGAAGGTTGCTTTGTTGAACATCCGTTTATAATCATCTTGGTGTCTCTTCAATTTCGGAATAACACATTCATTATGAATGTCATTATTTCCAAATCAAATTATTGTACTTCCATAAACCTTTATCATGATTAGTTGAGATCACTGCATTTAACTGTCTTCCCTTGCTTCATCACAGATGAACGTACAGTAGAAGAAACAGAAAAGACAAGAATTTGTATAGTATTTTATTTATGCACCCTTCTATAGTATAGTCACTGTATATATGGCTGCATGTAAGTAGAAAAGATGTTTCCATATATCATACAACCTGTTCCAAACAGGAGGACAAATGACTTATCTGTGACATTTGGAAGCAGTGCTTTTAAATGAATGAATGAATGAATGAATATTAGGAGTAGCACAGTTTTGGTTTGTGAGAAAGTGTGAGCAATGAGTCACGAATACCACAATATCACAGTCAGCTGAGACAATTAAGCAGTAACTGGTTGTTTTTTTATTTTTTTAATTTTTGTGTGTGAATTGACTACTGTAGTTTATAAGAGAACCAATTCAGAAAGCTTGCTAAATTCTCTTCCCCCACAACAGCAACAGCCTATGATCTAGGCAGAATGGGAGATATTTTTCTGCCATTGTGGGGTGAGACAGCTCACATATATAAGTAAGGTTAATTGTTGGCTATTTATTATTTCCTTGTGGTCAAATCTATTATGGGGTACCACTGTTGCACAAACTCTACTTTTTAGCTGAATTTGTCTGGGTTTCTATTCATTTACACACAAGCACAGTTTTAAATAAAGGTCTTTGCTTCAGAATAACAACAAAATAAAATCACCAGGACACCGAGATCAGAGCAAATTACACCAGTGTTGAAATCTCTACATTGGCTGCCGATTAGCTTCCGGGCACAATACAAAGTGTCAGTTATTACCTATAAAGCCCTACATGGCCTGGGCCTGAGTTACTTAAGGGAACGCCTCTCCCTACATAATCCGTCCTGCACTCCCAGGACATCTGGCACAAAAATATTAGAAAACCCCAAAACCCAGTTGAAAACTACCTCTTGTAAAACGTTTTCTGCGATGGCCCCTAGACTTTGGAACAACTTACCGGAAGAGATCCGTCTTATACCTTCTTTGGAAGCCTTCAGGAGGGCATTGAAGACGGATCTCTTCCGGCGGACTATCCAACGGATCTCTTCTAATCTGATTTTGAACATCTGAATATGATGACTCGATTCTTACGACTGTGAGTAATACTGTAACAGCTCTTCCCCTTTTTATTCTTGATTGATGTATTTTGTATGTATTTTATGATGTCTTTGCTGTTGTAATCCCACTTCAATCTGAAGGGAGAAGCGGGAGATATAAATAAAAATTATTATTATTATTATTATTATTATTATTATTATTACATGGCATTTCTTCTCTCACCTGTGACAGAAGTGCTCAGTATACTTTACAAGACAAGTAAACCTATTGAACTACTGGCAGGAAAGGGGATGGTGATTTTAAGTGAAATGCCTTTTTCTTTTATAATACAATTTACTGCCATTAACAACAGCAATGTAAAACTAACGAACCTTTTCAATATCTTACTACCTGAATGCCTGAATTGTTATTTATTGCTTTGGAAATTTAAGAACCACATAATTATCCACCACTTTGAAATTATGTTTATTTCTAATGATTTTTGAGTATTTATGAATATTCAAGCTATTACACCACATGACTTCTACCTGATCTCACATTTCCCAGTTGAACCCCCTGGATCTGGTTGCAAAACCCTTCAAAGAAAACTACTTTTCTTCCAGAAGAACTTCCAAATTGCATGAATATTTATGATGACAATATGAATCCTATTCTTAATCCCAACTAGAGTAGGTGTCATGCCTCCCGTGAAGTTTCAAAATTTTAAGATAAAGTAGACCTACCTGTCAGATCTCCCCCTTGAGAGTTTGGCTTCTGAAGATGAAGTGGACTTGCCACAGCTGTGCCCTACTCTATCTCAGTCTGACAGCCATTTGAGTGCTCCACAGGAGAAGGAGGTAGGAGAAATAGCCCCAACACCTCAAGAAAGGTGAAGGCTGCAGTGTCTGACACAAACTTAATGCCTCCTCCCAGGAGAAGTGAGAGGCTGTGCTCACACAGTGAGGAAACAACCTCCTGAAATATGGTCTGCAAGCTGGGTGGGGCTGCACCAGCGTGCTTTATAAGTCAAGTGTTTTTCTCCTTTTGGCTGCTGGAAACAAACTTAATTTCTTTTTCAATCCTGCATTTAAAGCAAGATCTGACTCTGTGATTTATGACCCTTGACCTTGTCATCTGCTACAGATGGACTTTGCTTATGATTTATGGCTCCTGCCCCTGGACTGTTTGGTTTTGGATACTGCTTGCTCCTTCAGCTTTTGAACTTCTGACACCTTGCCTGCTCATGCAATCTTAGAACAGGACAGTAGATCTACTGAATTAATATGATTTACCTACATGCAGAATCACCATTCAGGAATTGATTAAAGGTGTCCATTATAACTGGGACTAACCAATGGTTTCCTTCCTTCCTTCCCTCCCTCCCTTCCACACCAAAATGTACTGTTTTAGTACACTGTATTCATGTAGCATATTCACGGCATTGTCTACAAATGTTCCTTGTAGCACTATATAGATCTCTGGTCATAAACACTGAATGAACTGAATAGTATTAATGTACCTGTGCAACCTCTAGGTATTCTGGCATCCCCATAATAACCAGGAGCACATAGTTCACAATTGAACCCTGTTGTGTTGCGCATGCAGTTGCGACATTGGCCGGTCACTTCATCACAGTCCTCAAAGATTAGATTAGGATCCGAATTGCCGCTGCAGTCACATTTTTTACAGGAACTGCCAATGAGCAAGGGGTTTCCATAGTAACCGGGGGCACACCTGGGATGAAAATACAAACCCAGTAATGATTAATAACCATCTCTTTCTGATCTTTTAGCATGATGACATTCTGGCTATGTCAACAAAACAGAAAGTAGAAGCTTTCTGGTGATGACTAGAAGTAGATCTCTAGTTTCCACATTTTCAATCTCAGGGGTTAAAATTACATTGTGGGTCTTAAACTCAATGACTATCAGCATTATCACTTAATTTTATTAAATGTTGGCATTCGCCTTCCTAGTTGTGACTCTGGATGAAATATTGCGGGACAAAATGAACTGCAGAAATCATTGCAAAGTGTAATTTTCACTTGCTTTCTAACTAATTGGTATACATTTTTCTGTAAGAGTTGTTGAAGACAGTTTCATTCGATGAGGTTAAAGGTACTGCTTGGCTCATTTCTTTCTAAGAATTAGTGCCAGTAGGTATTTGTTGTTGTATGCCTTCAAGTAATTTATGACCCTAAGACAAGCCTATCACAGGGCTTTCATAGCAAGATTTGTTTAGAGTGGGTTTGCCTTCACCTTCCTGAGGGTGAAAGAGTGTGGTGTGCCAAAAGTCACCCAGTGGGATTCCATGACTGAGCAGCGATTTGAATCCTAGGCCGTGTTCTCACTATGACTTAAAGCGAATAGCTGATCGGATTATATGACCGTCGTCCCCATTTGAAACTGGTTCCAATCCTACTGTGATCAGTTTCAATCGCGATGAAGCAAGGAAAAAGAAAAAAGCCACTCTTTCTGGATACTAGTTCTTTGGCGATTCTATTGAAAAGAATAGATTCCAAAATGTTTATACATAGAGTTCCCAAGCCAGGCTGCCCGGCCTGCTGCTTACATTACTGATGACACACAGATGATTGACATGCATTTTGAAGCAGTGAAAACTAGTGGGGATGACCATTGTGCCAAAAAAGAAGCGATTACAAGGAGATAATAAAAAGATCTGCTTTCATAGTAGGAATGACGGACCTTTTGGAATCGATTTACCAACACGGAGCGAAGGTGAACTGCAAACCTTTTAAAATGTGAGTAGGAATGAGTCCCTGGTCTCCAAAGCCTAACACTCAAATCACTACGCCACACTGGCTCTCCCAGTAGGTGTCAACTCTTTCAATGGGAAACCAATAAGGATACAGCTAATACTTACAGATGCTTGAAAGGCAAATTTTGCCACTGATCAGAGCAATTCCCTGAATGTTTACTGAAAAGTAATTCCCACTGAGTTGAATGGGGCTTTCTACCAGTTAGATGTGTGAAATAGGGATGGGAATAATTTAGTATCCCAGATCTTGTACTGCAACTACCAATAGCATAGCTAATGGTGAGGAATGCTGGGAGCTGCATTCCATCAAGATCCGGTGGACTGCATGGCTACCTCCTCTGGCCTGGAACCCCTACTTCATTATCGTTCTAGGTACTTCGTTAAAGGAAATCAATGATTTCATTTGTGGTTATCAGTTATAAAAAAGCTTGTTTCCATTTTCTTGTCATAGTGAGATTTCAGGCCTGTCAGAGGAACAATACGAAAACAAAGGAAGGGCCAGTTAACATGAACATACATGCTGTTTGTACACTGTTCTAATTTAAACCATCTGAGAATGTAGCTTGAAGTGGACAAGTTGTGATCCTCTAGATATGACTGCTATCATCCTTCACCATTGGCTATGTTGGTTAGGATCCAGCAACATCTGGAGGGACACAGAGGGCCAGATGAATCCCTGGAACAATTGAATGAAGTGTCATAAACCACTGGAAAGAAGGTTATGGCATTCTAAAGATGATCTGTGAATAGGATACCAACATATACTTCAGTATCACACCAAATACAAAGCCTTTCTGGCATGTGTTAGTGTAAATGGTCTCCTTGAGGTGGACAAAATCTGAATTGCTGGCTTCAAACACTGCACTTTCCTTAGCATTTTTTTGAACTGTTTCTTAATATGGCCTCATTTGTATCTGCCAAATAAATGCTTTCACCAAAAGTTAAAAGCCACTTTTTTGTCTCTCCCTGAACTCAGTTCACCAAGAAAAACACAAAACAACTCAGAGCAGAAAATAAGCTTGCGTCTTTTTTCACTTTTATCAGTCATAACCTTTTATTCATAATTATAATTTTCTTTCAGAATTCATGATGGCTCTTTCTAGTGACTGGAAATGCATTAGAGTGATGGAGATTTTGAATCCAAAGTTCCTCTTCCTCTATAGAAAAATATCCCCTGAACAATGATTTCCTGTTTCTCAGACCCCAAATAATGACTCTTGTGTGCAAAGTTAAAAAATTCGTGTTCTTGAGGTTTTCTTTTATCTCCTTTTAAAAAAGGGTGTTTAAAAGGTTGTTTTAAGAGTGATGCAACAGCATAAAATTGGTCTTATTGAAGGAAAGACAAGGTGAGATATGTAGCAGGTTAAATCATGCTGTTTGTTATCATCAACACAAGCCCCAAACTGCAGTCAGGACTCTGACTGGATCTTGGAAAAATGGCTAGAAAGTTTCCAGACAGACAGTCTTTGTGCTGGGGTATTCTGGAAGTCATAGCGCAAACAAATAACTTTTCTAAGGTCTGAGTCTTATCTGACTAAAGAGACTTCTGAATCTCTCAGCTGGAATCTCTCAGGAGGAGGCTTTTTGAAATCTGAACTTCTGAAATGAGTCTTCCTAGGGACAGCAATTCCTGAACTTGCACCCTGAAAAACTGGACCCTTCTGCATTTACCCCTTGCCTACGCAAACAGGAAGTCCACTCTCATGAGAGAAGTGCTAGTGTTTAGACAATAGGATTCTTGCTTTCCACTGCTCAGGAAAAGGATGGGGAAAGGGGATCTATCCCTGGTTGGATAAAATGCCTCCGTTCAACCCTTGACTTCATTGATCAAGTTGATTACTTTGGCCTTTCTGAAGTTCTGCAACTTTATCCTGCCTTATTGTGCTTCCCATCATATCCTGTGGATTTCCCTTTGAGATCAGGACAGAACAACATTGCATACTTGATTGACAGTAGAAAATAGACTGCATGTTTTAATTAAGGGGCAAAAATATTCACAGGATGATAGTGTTCTGAATAAGGGTCTCACATTGGGTCTGGTTTTTTTTAGCTCAGTTTGTGTATGAGAGAAAATATTACAGTTGGCCCTCCGTTTACGTGGGGGATCCATTCTGGACCCCCTGCGAAAATGGAGATTCACACTTATTCAAGCTCCATAGTTTGAATGGGGTGTGCCCTGCGAGCGTGCGCACTGAGGATAACAGAGGTCACCTCTCCGTTTATAATCAAGAATGCAGATCTCAAGTCTGCAAGAAAGGAGGGGCAACTGTAATGCAAAAATTTATAACTATATTTTATAGTTAACCCTAAAAGCAAATTTTCATTTCAGAAGCCTTACAGCTGAATGTTCAAACCCCTCCTGCCTATATATTTTTGCAAAATATAGGCAATGCCAATAGAATATTTTATTTTTTGTGCTTTGTGTGCACATACTTTTAATACATCCTGCATTTAATAATTAAAGCGGAAGAAAAATTATTGATTTCAATAACAAAAAAAAATTTCTAAATCAGAAGAACAGATTAGAAGAAAAACAAGATGCTGTTTACAAAGTTCAAAAGCAATGTCCCATTGCTTCCCTAAGCTCCCAGTTTGTTTCAGAAGTGCATATCCACTATTATCCTCACAGTTAATTCAGATAGTTGCTAAAAGTGTGGAAGGATCTCTCTCTACAGAAAGCTGTTACTTTCTAGCAAGTCTGAGCTGTTCTCAGATGAGCTCTCAAGCAGTTACTCCCTTCCATCATATCCACCTGTCACTGCCAGTGGCAGCTTCCATGTCAGTGGTTAGCTCCATTAAAGTTCATACTGAAATATGGACTGGATTCACCATCCCCCTGACATGGGAACCACCAGTTGCCATTAGTCACTGTCATTGATGGCAGCCTAATAGGTAAGATAGAATATAGATGGCTGAACACAGTCACACATGAGCTTAGCCTTTTCCATCTTCATAAATTGTTTGGTTTATGTAAAAATATCTATTTATACATCTATTGGATTTATATCCTGCCTTTCTCCCAAAATGGGATGAATAAAATACTGGTTAAACTACAAGATAAGTGTCACCAAGTCTTATCATTTTTAAAACTGAATCTGAATATGTACTTACCTTTCGCAATTTGGCCCTGCATAATTTTCTTTGCACCTACAGCGTACCACTCCATTTTTTCTGTAGCAGGAGACTGCAAAGCTAAACATTGCAATGAAAAGTCATTCTCAGAGACAGTAGACATTCACGAATTTAATGTTTGTTATGGTCTAAGCATACTGTGCACTATATAATCAGTGCATTTCCATATCAATAATTTTTTCTCATTTGTTTTTCAAGCTGAGAATGAGGCATACCTTTGGCACTGTATTATGCTTTCAAGCGGAGTTCTTTCTAATGGGTGAACTCAATAGGCAGAGGGAACAATGTTCTCATGGACTTTTCTCTGACTAGTTTTTGTCTGGGCTGGGACATCTCTTGAGACTACAATTTTTTTCTTACTATAGTGTGACTTGGCTCTATACAATATTACAGTCCATTTATAATTGATGGGAAGGAGCTATCATATCAATAATGCTTAAATGCTATTAATAAAAAAACATGATGATACAGTTGACCCTTCTTATACACAGATTTTTAATACACAGATTCAAGCATACACGGCTTGAAAATATTAAAAGAAGCATACATTTCAAATATCAAACCTTAATTTTCCATTTTTTTTATAAGGGACACCATTTTGCTATGTCATTATAATTATAAACCATTAATATTAATAGTTTTGGAAATAGGATGTATAGCCAGCCTTGGGGATCAAATGTTTTCTACAGCAGTCAAAAAAATGCACAATAAATATTCTGGCTGGTATCCTGTTAGCCAATTCCAATGTCATAAATTCCAATGTCATCTGCTTTGTATTCTCATCTAGGATCAGTTGTGCTGTCACTACTGCCATGACACCAAATGACCCTGAACCCACCTTAAAAGCCAGTCAGTGGTCTGGACTGATGGAGGTGTGTGCTGCTGGTGAGCACAGCATTGTAGGATGATGTGAACAGCCTTCTCCCACCAGTGAGTGAGGAAGAGATTAATTGTGACAGGCCCTGCTCCTGGGCCTCACAGCATCTGTTTCTGGTCAGAGGATGTTGGCCAATCCTGCAGTATCCCACTTGCCAGCAACACAGACCTCCAGTGCTCCTGATGGTCTTTTAAGGTGAATTTCAGGTTTAATAAGAAGATGAAGCATAGCTACATTATTGTGGCTAAGTGTTTGATGGAAGATCTTGACCATTTTGAAATTCAAAATATGTCTGTGGAAATACATAGATGATGCAGTAAAGCATGTGAAGCATGCCCTGCCTTATCTCAGGATAATTCTAAGGTGGTGAACTATGAAGGGATTCCAGTAAGGCAGCATATCTTTGTGGCCAGTGGCATCTGCTGGTTTCCAAGGTAGTGGGGAAGTAAATCCACCTTGGGTTTTAGAACAAATTTAAAGGAGCCATCGAAGGTGCCATATCCTATTGCCAAAATAGAGTCATCACCTTGGATAGCTCATCTGAAGTTTAGACTAAAATCTGGAGTGGTTCATAACCCACTTATAATGGACTATTATAGTAT
>NC_056522.1:108705295-108811062 GCF_019175285.1 Sceloporus undulatus | reverse complement strand
TATTATTATTATTATTATTATTATTATTATTATTATTATTATTATTATTAACCTTTATTTATGAAGCGCTGTAAATTTACACAGCGCTGTACATGCAATCTTTTTAGTTAGACGGTTCCCTGCCCTCAGGCTTACAAGCTAAAAAGACATGACACAGAAGGAGAAGGGAGTGGTGACGGGAAAGGGTAAGAGGTCCAGCAGTTCCTCTCAACCTCCGAGGCCTGGACCAAGGCAGATGGACTGAAGGGAGGGCTTGGCTTCAAAATGGAAGGTTAATCATTATCCAGGGAAAATACATACTCACAAGTAGGATAATACATATACAGTACATAGCAATACAGGACATGGATCGATAAACAGCCAACAACAGAACATCAGATAGTAAGCGACAATTATGCGATGCCTGGGAAGGCTTCTCTGAATAGGATGGTTTTCAACTCCGTTTTGAAGAAGAATATGCTGGGTTGCATTTTGTCAGCAGCATGAAAAAGACAGTTATGTAAATCTTTTCCCTCCAAGGGGAGACCCCAAATAAAGCCAGATAAAGCTAGAATTGTTTATGTTATGGAAAACATTCAGTTTCCTCTTTTCCTTTATTCATGGTAAAAATGTACTTTCCCATGTAGACAACCACATTATGCAATGAATACACTGGGCTCTAGCCCATAAAAGCTGCTTTCAAGATTTTTATATCATATCTTATTGTCACTCTGCATTGCCAGAAGGCACTTCTGCTCATGCCAGAAGGCACTTCTGCCATGTGCCTCCATTTTGTCAATCCCTGTGTTTCTCTTTCACCTTCCCAAAGGTTACTCCAAAGGGTAAGGGGATAAACAGACTGGCATAGACACACTGGCATTGGAGTGGAGTGGTGGCGTAGTGGTCACATGCCACATGCCCTGACTCTGCCCCATTATGCTGGCATCACGCCACCTGCCCGCATGCATGGTGGGTGGCATCACGCCATTTCTTTGGCACAGTGTTTAGGCAGACTGTGCCAAAGAAACCCAGAAAAGCTGCCACCGCTGTGGCAAGGGCAGCTTTTTACCACTCTTTTTAGAGGCAGCAAAGTGCCGGATTGGCCCTGCAGTGTGCAGTTGCTGTGGGTCTGACGTGGCGCTGAAAGGGGCGGCGTGAAACCGCTGCTTTGGGGCCATATGTTTTTCCCCTAAGTGGGCTATTTGAAACATTGTGGGATAGAGAACTGCAGCAGGCAGGGAAGATACTGTTCTGTGTGAGAAGAAGTGTAAAGGAAGATTCAAGTACTGTATGTTTATTGTTTTTCCTACAAATAAAAGAAGGTACCTATAATTTTGGATTATATCAATTTTATCTGTATTTTTAAGCTAATATTTTCCAGAGTTAAAACACCTGCATTTATTTGCCTTCCTTGGAGACATTTATAGTTAACCAGACTTCATGAGATAGTTCTGAAATCAATATCCACACACTGCCTTCTGCAACATTTTAATGACACAGTCCCAATACTACTCCCATCCTGGATTGTTTACTCCTCACTTATTTTACATGGGTTAATTCCTTAGCAAATTTGAAGAAAGCATTTTTTTGGACATGAGAACACACTTGAATTACATCTGCTAGATGGAACAGCTGTTATTTAGTTGTTTGAAAGAAATGATTGCTCCTTTAACAGGAACTCTTCTACAAGTTCCCAGGGTATCAGATATAGTATAGAGATCGTTTAGCCAGACCAAGAAAACAAAAGAAAACAAAAAATATAATCCACACGGATGAGTCCCAAGAACAACTGTGTATATAATGAATCTGCCAGCTCAGAGATTTTGATACACTAACGGCCAGACTTCAAAAATCCCTTGGCTCTGTTTTTCATATTGTTAGCTCCCTTGTTATAAAGTGGAACAGCAAGCATTCTCTTGCCAAAACTCTTAGGATATTATGTCCAATTCTGATTTCACTGCTCTAGCAATATATTGTCCATATAAAGAGAAAAGAAGGAAAAGGGGGAATGTAATGATCAAAATAGCAGTTTATTCTAGTATATTATTGTTGCGGTGTGTTTCATAGAATCATAGAACCATAGAGGTGGAAGAGACCGCAAGGGCCATCCAGTCCAACCCTCCTCCAGGCAGGTAATCCAAATCAAAGCATCCCTGACAGAGGGCCATCCAGCCTGTGTTTAAAGACTTCCAAGGAGGGAGATTCCACTACACTCCGAGGGAGTGTGTTCCACTGTCAGACAGCCCTCACTGTCAGGAAGGTCTTCCTAATGTTGAGGTGGATCTCTTTTCCTGTAGCTTGCATCCATTGTTCTGTGTCCTAGTCTCTGGAGCAGCAGAAAACAATCTTGCTCCTTGAATCTTGAATTTCATTTTGTTAGCTTTGGCCCAACTTTCTAGTCTATTCAGATCATTTTGAATGTTGGTCCTGTCCTCTGGAGTATTAACTATTCCTCCTAATTTGGTGTCATCTGCAAATTTGATAAGTGTGCTCCCAATTCTGTCATCCAGATCATTGATAAAGATGTTGAATAACACTGGGCCCAGGACAGAGCCCTATGGGACCCCACTGGTCACTTCCCTCCAGGAGGAAAAAGAGCCATTGTTGAGCACCCTTTGGGTTCGGCCGGTCAACCAATTACAGATCCATTTAACAGTTACTTTGTCTAGCCCACATTTTACTAGCTTGTTTGCAAGAATGTCATGGGGAACTCTGTCAAAGGCCTTACTGAAATCAAGATATACTATATCCACAGCATTCCCTTCATCTACCAAGCTGGTCATTTTATCAAAGAAAGAGATCAGATTTGTCTGGCATGACTTGTTTCTCTGAAACCCATGTTGACTTTTTGTGATTATGGCATTGCCTTCTAGATGTTCACAGACTCTTTGTTTAATGATCTGCTCCAGAATCTTTCCTGGTATTGATGTCAGACTAACTGGACGATAATTGTTGGGATCCTCTTTTTTCCCCTTTTTGAAGATGGGGACAATGTTTGCCCTCCTCTAGTCTGCGGGGACTTCTCTTGTTCTCCTCGAGTTTTCAAAGATTATTGCCAATGGCTCTGATATTACATTTGCCAGTTCTTTTTATACCCTTGGATGTAGTTCATCTGGTCCTGAAGACTTACTGTATATTTATTTGGATCAACCAGGTATTCCTGTACTATCTCTTTATTTATTCTGTGCTGAATTTCCCCTGTTCTGTCCTTTGTTCCATTATCCTCAGGTTGAGCACCCTTTTCCTTTTCTGAGAACACAGAGGCAAAGAAGGGGTTGAGTAATTCTGCCTTTCCTCTGTCTCCTGTTAGCATTTTGCCATCTTCTCCACACAGTGGCCCTACTGTTTCCTTCTTCTTCCTTTTGCTGCGGACATATCCAAAAAAGCCCTTTTTATTGTTCTTAACCTCTCTAGCAAGCCTTAGTTCATTCTGTGCTTTAGCTTTTCTGACTTTACCCCTACAAATGCCTGCTATTTCTTTGAATTCCTTTTTTGTGATTTCCCCCTTTTTCCATTTCTTATACATGTTCTGTTTCAAACTTAACTCGGTTGAAAGTTCCTTAGTCATCCATCCTGGTTTCTTGAGACACCTCCCATTTTTCTTTCTCACTGGAACTGTTTGAAATTGTGCCTTCAGTACCTCCCTTTTGAGAAAGTACCATCTGTCTTGAATTCCCTTATCTTTTAGTGTTCCTGACCATGGGATCACCCCCAATATTTCTCTAAGTTTACTAAAATCCTCTCTCCTAAAGTCTAGAATGTGTGTCTGACTATGCCTGGCTTCTCCTTTCCATTGTATAACAAACTCCAGGAGTACATGATCACTTCCACCTAAGGATCCCACCACTTGCGCCCCATTAACTAGGTCATCCCTGTTGGTTAGGATCAGATCCAAAGTAGTTCTTGCCTCTTCCACCTTTTGGACAATTAAACTGTTTCCAAGGCAAGTGAGGAATTTGGTAGACCTTGAGGATTTGGCTGAATTTGACTTCTAGCAAATATCAGGATAGTTGAAGTCGCCCATCACTATTACATCTCTCCTTCCTGAGTGTGTGGTCATCTGTTCTAGAAAGGCATCATCCAATTCCTCCATCTGACTGGGGTGTCTGTAGTAGACTCCCACAATAATATCCTTGTTGTTTCCCTCCCCTTTAATTTTTATCCAGATGCTCTCCACCTGGCTTCCAGGATCGATGTCCTGGATCTCTTCACTGGTGTAAATGTCCCTGACATATAAGGCTCCTCCTCCTCCTTTCCTGTTTGGCCTATTTCTCTTGAAAAGGTTATACCCCTTTATTCCTACATTCCAATCATGAGACTCATCCCACCAGGTTTTAGTGATGCCTATTATATCATATTGGCTTTGTTGTACTAGGAGTTCAAGTTCAGCTTGCTTATTTCCCATACTCTGTGCATTAGTGTAGAGACATTTAAGACCATGTGTTCCCTTTACTTGCTGCCTTTGCAAACATTTTTTCCTCCCACTGTTGAGTCTTTGCACTCTTTGTCTTGTTCCCACTATTATAGTTTGGCTATTTTCTCCATCCCTTTTGCCTTCCAGAATATTGTCTCCCTCCCCCACATAATTCAGTTTAAAGCCCTCCTGATCAAATGTTTGAGACTGTTAGCAAAAATGTTTTTGTCAGCTGGCATGAGATGCAGCCCATCCCTTGCCAGAAGTCCTTCCTCATGGAACCACGGCCCATGGTCCGAGAATCCAAACTGTTCTTGGCCGCACCATCTACGGAGCCAGTTGTTTACATCTGCTATTTTCGTCTCCCTTCTTGGACCATGCCCTTCGACTGGGAGAAGAGATGAGATGATAACCTGTGCATCGATCTCTTTCAACTGCCTACCCAAAGCCTCATAATCCCTTATGATATTCTGAAGGCTGTGCCTTGGAGTATCATTGGTTCCCACATGGACCAAAAGGAAGGGGTATTGGTCAGTAATCTTGACAAATCTTGTCAACCTCTCTGTCACATCACGGATCTTTGCTTCAGGGAGACAGCACACCTCCTAAGACATCTTGTGAGGCCCAAAAACCACTGGTTCAGTATCTCTCAGCAAGGAGTCCCTCACTTCGACTACACACCTCCTCCGAGGCCTAGCAGCGGCTGTTCCCTCTGGTGGAACTTTCAGGCTCCCCTGCTCTGTTTCTGATTTATGGCAACCCTATAATAGAATTTCTTGACAAGAATTAGTCAGAGGGGTTTTTGCCTCTAAGGCTGAGAGTGTAACTTGCCCAAGGTGGGTTTCCATGGCTCAGAGAGGATTTGAACCCTGGTCTCCATCGTCCAACACTAAGAAAAATATATATAATTTATCAGTTAGCTATAAAAATTTTAATAGGTATTCAAGATAATGGTCTGAATCTTATTCCTGGTCCCAACACCCATAGAATTGATATACCGTAATTTGCTAATGTGTTGACTGTCCATTTAACAAATTTCAATTGGTTTCTGCTAGTTCAGACTAACTAATATGATCCAGGCAATTTTTTTTTTAAAAAAGCATTGGAAATCTTAACCATTCTACAAAGTAAGAGCTCATAGCAATAGATGTATCCGTTGATTAAACTGTGTATCAGAGATGTCCTTTGTATATTTGCAAAGGGTAATGGAGCTTTGATCAAACAGTTCATATGCAGCAACTGAAGCTGGACATACGCAGACTTTGTAAAAACATGAAATCCCAGTGATCAGCAGTAGAGACTAGGGATGGGAAGAATATTTTTTAAAAAATCAAAGTTCATCAAAAATGAATTTCTCAAGTGGTAAAAAACCTTAATGAGAAGAAACTTGGACTGAGAAGAATTTTCTTATTCTATATAACTTATTGTACACAAAATTTGAACTTGGTTGTTTTGTGCAGAGAGAAAGTATTGTCTGTGCAGAAGTACTATTTTCCCTGTAGAAAATGCTTTCCTGTATGGAAAATGCTGTGGTTGGGGACGTATGCCTGGTATAGACTGGCGATTTTAGGGCTCGGGAGAGCAGAGCGTTTGCACGCTCCTGAGCCCTACTGTGCAATAATGGCTCACCCCATCCACACAGGGGCAGCCATAATGATGTACGCATGGCACAGAGTCCAAATAGTGCACCGCGGTGCCGTGTGGACATCAACTAAATCAAGCCTGCCCTCATTAGAAGTAACGATGACTAAACTAAGGCTATTGTACTTTGGACATATCATGATTGTTGCATTCCTGCCCGCCAAAACAATGAATACAATACACTAATTGTTGTGTATATACAAAGGTAATGTGCACTGAAGGCTAAATCCTGTTGTTAGACTTGACTAAAGTCAACCCATTCAATTAAGGATATTTACTTATGTGTTAACTCACCATTCAACAATTGACAGAATAGGTCTAATTTAGTTGGGACTACCCAAGAGAATACCAGCCAATATGAGCAAAATTAATAATATAGGATATTTGCATAATCAGCTATAACATACATCAGTGGTAATCTGCAGCAAATGTATTTGTTATAACAGTAGAACAGTGAAGAATCACTACCAAATGTTAACCATATAGAGGCTACACATATGTGCCAGTTAATGCACAAAATTTGTGTTTGTACTGTATACTTATACATAGACATGTAAAGAATACTCATAAATGTTTTTGACAAGGAAGAATGCTTTAGCACACAGTCAGACTTCTAAGAAAATAGTAAAACATAGATTCCTTACTTTTTTGTGTGAAAAATTCAGTGATGCAAAAAAGTTTTGGTTTTTTTTGGAAAAGAGTCATAAAGTGCCAAAAATCAATAAAGATGAGCAAAAAAAAAAAGGTCATAATGTTAACCAAGCAGAGAGAAAAATTTTGAAATTATTCATTCTTGCATGCGAGAGAGAAATAAACAAAGATTGACACCCTTAATTTATGTGCATTTTCTACTGCTCCAGGTGAATAGGTACAGTACATTATGCATTATAAGTGAAAGGGAAAGTGACAGTAGTATGGCATCCCCTGGCCTAACTTAGATAAATGCCTGCATCTTTTTAGAATCATGTGCCTTCGGTTTAAGTATTTCCCTCTAGAAAAAATAAAATAAAATTGACATAGCAAATGTTACACCAGCATATCTCATTTCTCTTTGACATATAAGGGTGAGAGCGGGCTTTCTGATAACAAGGAACAAGGACTGAGTAGTTTACATGGAAGAGTCTGTAGTAGCCCAGTTTAGGCTATCTTTCCAGGGCTAGCCTAAGCACCTGGCTAAGAATGTTAGTTGGATGGAAAGTTACCTTAACACATGTACAATGTATGAATGACTAGACAACTTTATGATGGTATATTTGTATGAGTGTTGAACTCAGATTCCCTATTCTGTTGAGATTCTGGTCTCCTGAAGTGTGAAACAGAAATGTATTTCTTTCACTAAAGCTGGATTCTTGATTCAACAGGAGCTGGACTAGCAGATTTTGTGGCCAACTAGCCCAATTTTGTCTATTCCAGTTATCAGCTTTACTCCAAAAACTGATGAAAAATTGTTTCCCTTTTTACTGGCCTTTACATATTCATTTTACTATTGAGCTAAATCTGTAACAGATTTCAAACTGTGCCTATAGTAATGTGTATCAGCTATTTGGATCAGTGTATCAGATTTGTGTCTGAGCTTCTAATTAAAGCTGCATTGTTGTACAAACCATTCCAGTGCTCAGAGTTGAAAAGTAGAAATGAAGTTAGGAGATAATGAAATCCATAGTTCCTTTGTTTGTTTGCTAATGAGACTGAAAATAAAGGGGAAACAATAGCATATTCTCAAACTGCCTGTAAAAATAAATAGGCTAACGTGATCTTGTCTAGACAATTGTTAACAGTCTGTGCTCCCTCAGGAGGCCTAATGATAGCAGAACATGAGTATGCTTAGCAGCAGGACGGACAGCTCTACTAGAACCAATGACATAAAATAAATTTCACTTAGCATTTACTTGGCAAGCAGTGGCAAAGGGCACGGGCACGGTTGGCAAAAAGTGGGCGCTCCCCTGGCGACATCACCCAGGTAGCCATCAGGACATTTTTCACAGTGGTCTCCAGTTGTGTTTCGTTGGCAATCCTGCAATTAAAAGAGACAGAAGGAGAGAAATGCTTGTGGAGGAGAGGAAAACAAAAAAGTGGTTTCAGTAAAGGAAGGAATGTCTAATTCCAGTCTAGCAGAAGTGATTTCAGGAGGTGCCCACGATAAGCAATGTACAAAGACCCAATGCCTATTACGAAACTCTTCCAGGTACTGATGGATTAAAATGGAAGAGTTTTGTAAGTAGCAGTGCATTGCCAATGGAGACATTCAGAAAAGCAATGCTTGTTGGCCTGCTGGAGCTTTTTCATATAGCAGCCAGCAAGATTAAGGGTATCTCAGAAGGCATGAAGCCATTTCAACCTTGCTGAATACAACCCACATATGCCCTGTCATTAAAGAAGTTGGTAGTATTGAATGTTGTCCATAATTGAATGTACTTCAGATAAAAGACTCATGTTCTTGATGCTTACTCAGAGTCAAACTGACTTACTAATATGTACTGAGAATTACTAATGTAACAGACATAAAAAATAATACAGCCCAGTTTAAGTAATGGGCCATTCTTCTAAGGTATAATGACTGTAGGGTAGTGTGGGCGGGGCTGGCGTGCCTGGCTGCATAATTCTCAACTAAAGGAGGAAGGTAGCGCCACGTGAGCAACAAACTTACTCGGCACGTGTTTCTCTGCTACAGTGTTTATTTAGAAACCAACTTCCTTTCCCAGTGCAACAACAACAGGGCAACGAGCCGACAAATAACCAAAGGGCTTATAAGTCTTTAGTAGGACCTCCGGTGGATACGTCTCCCCGTGAGTTGGAGCCTCTATCCTCAGGTCTCCGACGTCCCCCAGAATACTTCTCTAGTGGCTCGTATTCTGCCTTCTCTCACTCGAGTGGGGCGGGCCCACACTCCCACTTCTCTCCTTTAGGGTCCCACCATTCGTCTTCTAGGCCTCTGTTCGGTGGTTTTCCCCACAACTCCTCGTCTGAGTAGTTGAACACCCCCTCCGTCCTAGGGTCCCTTAATTCTATCCCTTGGTGAGGGCCTCGCTTCCGGAAGGTAGGGTGAGCCTGCAGAGTGACTGGTACCCCGTCTCTACCTGGGCTTCTTTTTACCTGGCCTGTCCCTGACTCGACCGCCACTCCCCGTCCTCCTCTTCCGCGACGTCCTCTGCCTCCCGCGCACCACTCTCCCTCTCCTTTTATCCTCCTCTCGCCCCGCCTCTCTTTCTCTGTCTCCGCCTCCAGACCTCCTCCTTGTTCCTCTCGTCCCTCCTCCCCAATCTTACTCTCCTCCCCTTCTTCCACCTGCTCCACTTCCGTCCTCTCCGTCCTCTCTACACCTGGTTCCACCTCACTACAGGTAGTCTCAGGGGGGAAATGAGATATTTCCAGCAATAAGAGATTGGGAGATTTATTTTATTCAGAATTCTAATGTTGATGCATTTCAACAGTCTCTTACATACTGACTGATACATCCTCTTGTTGCAGGCTTCAGAAAATGGGAGAAATGAAAGTGCTAGAATTCCCCTGGATTCAGTCAAATGACAATGCTGGTGGTCACCCAGGGTGGGGATTTTGTGAATTATTGTACTAAAGAGCAACTTTTCTACTGTGAAAGGACTGAGTAGCTAATCCTTATGTATGCTAAATTATATGATGTTGTACTATGTTATGCCATTTCATTCCATTTTGTTTTATTCTCTGCATATTTGGATCATATGCTTTATGCTGTTTCTGAATGCTGGTTACTCACTGTAATACAGATTCACTGACTGACTTACTTTTCTCTATTTATTCTTAGCAAGACACAAAGCCCTCCAGAATTTAAAGAACAGAGATCAGGGTCATGTTCTTTCCTTTTCACTACTCACTGTTACTGTGCAAATGTATCAAAATGAATGGCATACAACAGGGATGGGCAACCTCTGGCCCACACTGGGTTTCCCACCTGGCTTGTGAAGTGGCTTAGGCAAGATACATTCCCTCTCCAAGATGCAGGCACTTGCAGGGGTCCTGATTGGAAATGACATGGGATTGGAGGAGTTGCTCTCTGCAGGATCTTCATGCAGTGCAGATAGCATCATGAATTTTGTATCCTCCTCTGGACCCTGACAGAGTTATTGAGCAGATTCTGCCCCCCCCCCTGTGTTCTAGAAGATTGGTCCTGGCAATTATCAAGCTGTTGAGACCAAAATGTTTTCATAGCTTAATTGGTTTTGATTGGGTTCTGCAAAAGGATGTTTGAAGTGCTACAAATCCAACCCTATGAACAAGTGAGACCCATCTTTCTCCTGCGTTTCCCTTGCAGAAACTAACCCTTCCAGGTCATGGACTTGATGCAGCAGTACTTCAAAATGAAATAGGAGGGAAATGTTGACAGTATGAATATGGAAGTTTCCCTTTCAATTGCTTTTCTCCTGAATGGGAAGATGGTCCCTGTTTTATGTCATTTCTGCATTAAGGGAGGATTTTTTAAAACACTGTATGGAAATGTGTATATCAAGAGAAAATTGAAGTAGGTATTTTTGAATTATTTTCCCATATATGATGGATTTATAAATATGTTTTATTGGTATACTGGGATAGACAAAACATGGTCCTCATGATGTTGCTGACTGCAGTTCCCAGCATTCCTCTCTATTAACTATTCTGGATAGAACTCATGGGAATTTCAGACCAACAACATCTGGAGATCTGCATTTTATTCAGCCCTGATCTAAATGTATATATACATTTCTAAGTCTGTTTTATTCTAAAAATACCTATTGGTACTTTTGAAAAAACTGAGAATTGCACTTTAAAATTCAGAGATACGTATATGAACAATAACTAATTTTTGATATATACATTAGTTTACGAAAACTTATTTCCATAAATCAAATGATCAATTTTTTGTTTTCAATTCAGTAGAGGGTAAACATTCAGTAGAGGGTAAAGGGTAAATAATAAATTATGCACATTTATGAGGGGAAAGTTGGTGGGGGGTACTCACACATTTAAAGAAAATCCCATGTTTAAATCCAATTCCATTGTATTGCCTTGATTCTCTAGTGGTGGCAATTACATTATTGTTAAATAATTATAAAATTAAATTAAATATTAAATTCAGTGGCAAATTTAATGGCCACTATTTGTAGAACCACTTGAAGCAGGAAAATGGTTTGGGATAAATCATTCACTGTTAAATGGGTAGGAAGTTGGATATATTTTCTCCAACTGAACCTGATAAAAAGCTTGTCTATAGCAACTGAAGTGATATTAACTCCTCTGCAAATCATTATGTTCACTGACCAGTATTAAAATGCGCAGGTCCCTTCTGCTTCTCTTTTTGTATCATGTCTTTTTTAGACTTAAATTGAAAGTCTCAGAACAGAGAATTACTGTATCTAATTAACAATTTGTAAGCTGCTCTGAGAGCCTCTGAGGCAGAAGAGCAGCGTATAAATACAATGAATGAATGAAAGGCTGCATCTACACTGCAGAATTAATATAGTTTGACATTGCTTTAAGTGTCATGGCTCAATGCTGTAGAATTTTGGGATTTGTAGTTTTGTGAGATATTTAAGCTTCCCTTTCAGAGAGCTCTGGTGTCCTTATCAAATGACAAATCCTAGAATTCCACAGCATTTAGCCACTGAAGTGGTGTCAAACTGCATCAGTTCTACAGTGTGGTATGATCCTAAGTCATGAGAAAGGAGATCAGAAATACAAAATCATAAAGTTGACCAGAAGCGAGTACAAGCTACTTCATTTTATGGATTAGTTACAAATATAACACATCCAATTAGATGTTTCACTTTTGTAGATGAAGTAATCAAGTTGTCTATGAAGTGCATGAAAGCACACGTACATCTTAGAGTTGACTGTTTTCTTTGCGTATAACATCTAGTCTCCTGTGCATTAACACTTGATTAAGCAAGAGTTTTAATTAAGGAATCAAGCATTTTCTATATGCATTATTAATATTATGGTTGCAAGCGTAAGACAAAGGCTCTATAAGGAATTATCACCTCTCTGTGCATACAAATGTGCTGCTTTATGAGCTTTGTACCCTCCAATAAGGTTGCAGACTCTTTATGCCTTTTAATTGAATTTCCCATTTAGGTTAAAATAATTTTAAAAGATGAACTAATATATAGAATGATAAGCTACATCAGATAGCATTTTCTTTAGTTTTAGAATGCTCAAAGTGTTCTGGGCAGTTCACAAACAGAAGAAGATTGCATTTTCAGATTCAGTAATCAGGAAAGATAACTTACTAGACAAACTCCAGATCCATCAAGACACCTGAATGCATTGTTGTTGCAATCACAAGGGCTGCATTCTCCTGAAAACGTTCGAAAAAACCCTTCTTGGCATCTCTGCAACAAAAAAGATGGGGGGGGGGGGGGAGATTAGTTTTAACTTTTTGGTTAGACTAATGCAGTGGGGTTTATGTAGGGGTGCACTTAAAGATAACCGAGAAGCCTCAGTTAGTGCAAAACATAGCAGGTAGAGTGCTGACTGGAACACAGAGACAATCCATATAACAGTATTTTTTAAAGAAATTGTGCAGGCTGCCAATACACTTCTGGTTTCACTTGAAGCTACTGGTGATGGCATTAAAAGCCCCAAACAACATCAGACCTTAATATGTGAAGAAGTGCCTTTCCCATACATACCTGTCTGAGGTCTGCTGGAAAGGGTCACCCATGGGAGCAATACACTGTGTAAAGATAACCAGCAAGGGCCTTCTGTGGTGTGACACTCCACTTGTAAAATGCCCCCCTTAGAGGTCCAAATCACTTCAACACTGGCTTCTTGCTCACACTAGGTTGAAACCTATACATCTGAATCACAGAATTGGGACCTCCATGGTTCATTGAGTCCAACACCACACTCAGTGTAGGAATTCCATCTAAATAATCCCCATCAGGCAGCTGTCCAGATATGCAAAGAAAGAGACTCCACTACTTTGCCAGCTAATCCATTGATAAACTGCTCTTACCCACAAGACATTCTTTCTATTTTTTAATCAGAATCAACCCTCGTGTAACTTAAAACCATTAGATGTGGCCCTACCCTCTCAGGCAGCAGAGAATAAAACCTCCACCTCCTTTCTGTGACAGCATTTTTAGATACTTAGCAGTCATGTAATCCCCTCAGTCTGCTCTGCATCAGGCTGAACATGTCCAACTCCCTCCCCCTTTCCTCATGTGTTTTGTTCTACATCCCTCTTATTATCTTTGTTGCCTTTCTCTGAGCCTCCTTCAACTTGTCTATCTCCCTCTTAAAATGAAGTGTCCAAAACTGAACATAGCCTAAGTTTAGTCATCTTGGCTTCCAGAGAGAATTCCAGCTTGATCTGTTCTAGGCCTCATTTGTTTGTCTATGAGACTATTACTTCAACTGCAAATTAATGTATACTGTTTGTGTCCTCTTTTATTTTCTTCCTCCTCTTTTTTTCTGGCGGTGCATAAGTGATCATCCTGTTTTTGTAACCCTGTGATTGTTGAACATAGCAGTAAACAGGAATGGCAAGATACTGCCAGAGCTCTACCAGAGAGGAGATGATGATGATGATGATATTTATTTATTTATAGTCCGCCCAATCACAAGGAATCTGGGCGGGTTACAGTAATAAAAATACATAGAGAATACAATACAATAAGATAAAACAGAATGGCATAAGTCACAGTAATTCACAGCTAGGCCTGATGTAGTTGAGCTTGTTTTTTCCACTCCCTCTCAGGCCTGATGATGACAGATTGGTGAGAAGGCTGAGGAATGAAAGAAATGAAGTGCTGCATGGGAAAGATGGGATGATGGCAAATGGATAGTACTTCTCGTATACTTTGATGATTGCAGAGTTTGGTAGAAAGACAAAGGAAGAATGGTGAACTGGCATTTTTACCCACAATACTGCTGGAGGTCTCTAGCAGACTTTTATTATTAAATACTGTATATACTTGACTATAAGTCAATCTCATGTATAAGTCGAGGGGAGGATGTGAGGCCAAAATTATGGATGTTAATATGACCCACGGATAAGCTGAGGGTAAAGCATAGGGGCATGCAACAAAGAATGTAAAGGATGAAGCAAAAGAAAGCTATCCCAAAGAATTTACAAAATTCTGGCAGGTTTAATTGTTTGTGTTCATCCTAAAAGCTGGATAGCTGAGGTGTGAACATACGGTGGCTGGGTGAAGTGACCAGGCACAAGTGGCACTATGAAAATGCACATATTTCAAAAAGTATGAACAGGCAAAGCAAAGAAAATGATGACTACATTAGCCGTAATTATAGCCGTTAACTTTGATGTGATAACTTTGCTTGATTTTAACCCAGAAAATCTGACAAACATACTCAAATATCTTATTCATATTCTTCAAAGCCTGATTCCTCCTGGTGCTCCTTTGAGGGGTGGCACCAAGGAGCTGCTGCTGCCACCATTTCCTGGCCAGGCATTCAAAAAGTCAGAGACGGAGCCGAGGCAGAAAGAATAGAGGGGGTTAGTGCTTCTACTAGGGCAGACTAAGAAGCTGTTCAGCCTGCAGCTGCCTCCAGCTGTGCCGGATCAGGGCTGTGGCAACCACATGCCACAGCCCCAATCTGGCCTTTCCAGGGCACAAAGAAGGAGTCGCAAAAAACGGGGTGCAATAGCTGTGGTGCCGTGGCTCTAAGGTGCTCCTTCGGAGTGCCATGATGCTGCGTGCCATTTGGAGTGACGTGTGGTGTCATGCCACCATGGGAGCGGAGTTGGGGTGTGCATCGTATGGATGCCACGCCCTGACGCTGCTCCCAGTCCAGCGTTAATGGCCGGACGGCATAGCTCCTAAGTTCTCACCTTTCATTAGTCTAATGGTCCCTGATGGTCCTACTCCATTGCCTGATCTTTCTGTTTTAAAACTAGTACAACTATTTTAAGCATGTAATTGTATTGATTGTTACTTTGCTGTAAGGGGAGAGCTGGGGATCGTCTTATCAATTATTATGTTATGTTATGCTTTGATTATTTGCTATGCTATGTGTTTTTAACTTTTTGTTTAACTACTTTAACTGTTATTGTATTCTATTGTTATGTAATGGTATGGGGTGTAAGGGGATAGCATAGTGCGTTATTTTTTGTACTTTGTATTTTTATTCTTGTATTTGTAATCCGCCTTGATTCCTTTGAGAAAAGGCGGAATATAAATAAATAATTATTATTAATCTACTCAGACAAAGGATGGTTCCTTTTTTTAAAAAAAAATAAGAGTTAAAGTACAGTGAGGGGAGTCGTGAATAAATCGACCTTGGGTTTTTTGGCCCAAAATTTTGATTAAGATTTCTAGACTTATACATGGATATGCACAGCATTTCAAATAAGAGAGCTTGAAATAATAGACATTCTTTTGTTTCTATAAACATCTGATTGGAAGGCTTTGAAAGAATCTATCTTTAAGTAAAACATCAATTGGGCAAAGACATAAAGTAGGAATGGAAGCACAGTTAATCTGAATTAAGATAATGGACACAATATTTTCAGCTCATGTCAACTCTATCTCTTTGGATTTTAAGAACTAGGAGCTTGGCGCTCTCTCTCTCTCTCTTGCAGTGGATAAACTGGGTTGAAGCATATTAATATATATGCCTGTTAAAATGGGAAAAAAGTCTAGAATGTAATTTTGAGTTATTTTAAACTTCAGATATCCCATATTGTTATAACTGTGTGAGTATATTTCACAACACTAGATTATTCTTACTTTTCTTGAAAGAAAAACAATGATGTTCTATCTAATGCCTCAAGTACCAAAACAATGCATTTGGCTAAGCAATTTGAGTGACTTAATGTTCTTTGGTGCATAAAATAATTGATTGCTGTGTGCTTGCAAATTTGGAACATAATCAATTTTGCAAGCTACACTTAATCTCCCTGTTGCATAAACAATATTAACCACTACTCCACTCACTGCCCTGTATCTGAACTTTGAAAAACTGTTGGTGGGCTGAAATATGAAGTTCATTTTTCATTTTTCTTTTTTTGGATTAAAATATTTATTGACTATGGAGGTCAATTCAAACCCGTAGGGTAGGATTTTCCCCCCTGAGTCTCTAGATGGGAAGATCAGTTTATTTAACAGTTGTTTTATTAATCACTATAAACACTTGAAACTCAGAAACATGTTTTATATTGTTTGGACACCTGCATTTTGTTTTTTTTTAAACATACAATAAATCTGTGGCTCAATAATACACGATCTATGACTCTTGTTTTCAAATGTTGCTATTCCTAAACCAGACAATAAGTGGAATGACTTCCTTTTCCCCTCTAACATTCTTATCTTGAACCAGCATCACCATGGCACAGTCAGTGTGAAGCTGTGAGAACCAAGAGATAACGAAACATCATATAAAAATGAAAGGAAGGGTCATGGTCAAAGCAAACTTTGACATAAAGCAGGAAGCATGTGAACTGGAAAGTACTTTTTTAAAAGTACAGTCTGGTTTGGGACCAACTGTGGTCTGCTCTCAGATTATCGCATTGACAAAAACCCTGACTGCTTCCCAACAGGGTACAGTCAGGTTGCGGGATGCTATCAGGAATTATCATAGTAATTTGTTGCCACTGCCATCGGGCAGCTGCATCCCGGCTACATCCCAGTCCCTTCTGTGCTTTGGAGGTTGCTTTTCAAAGTCAGAAAGCTCCTGACTTTGACAAGTGGCCTCCGAAGCATGTCTGGAACCTGGGATGCCGCCAGGCTGCAATCGTCCGGTGGAACTGGTGGTGAATTATGTATGATAATTCCTGGTAGCATCCCCACAAGCTGATTGTATCCTGTTCTGGAACAGTCGGGTTTTTTGTCAATGCAATAAACTCCATAGATAATATCTCGCCATCATGTAAAACTGCAAAGCAGGTATGTTGACTGATCCTCTTAGCTCACATTTCCCCCCATACTTATCAGCAAATCCTGTAAATTTCAGTCTCTATAATCTAATCAATACAATGCAACTCACATGTTCCAGGAACCCTAAAAGAAGGTTCATGCATAGAATACCTTTGAATTTAAATACATGGAAGCTTCCTTCCATCTCATACTGAACAATTGCTATAAAGCAGCTATTAGCCACAGAACTGGTTTGCCTTATACACCACCTCAAAATAATATTTAAAGAGGTCACTACATGCCTCAGGAGCCATGCGTGTTATTTTATCTGCTAATGGCAGCCTCATATATTCTTCAGAACATTATGAGACAAATGTGTGAATGACTCACACTTCTTTTCTTGCCTTCACAATAATACATAAAGGAGAGCATTCACTTTCTTGCTAAGGAAAAATGCACAGGTTCCATGAAGCTGAAACTTGTGCATCTCTCTGTGAGAAAGCTATTGTTCTTCTTTCCTTACATGTTTAGCGAGAAATGCAAAGTGTTTTTGATTTACTGAAATTCCAGCAAACAATTCAAGGAAGACTCTTTGGAACATTGTTGAATATTTATGCATTCATATTGCATTCCTCAGACAGTATTGTGTTTTATTCTGCTCAGCTAAAATAAAAATATAATCATTTGAAATACTTGTGTATGCTGAGTGCTTAGTAAATAGGCAAAAAAATAGTGTGGAGGATAAAAAAAAGCTTTTAAAGACAGGCATTATTGAAACATTTGCTTCTATGAACTAGCTTACATTTTTCACATTTTAAAGCTACATATTTATTTTACATTTCTCTGAGGAAATCATTCAGTGCTTAGAATATTAAAAAACAGGAAAACAATGCCCCCCAAATCTGCATTAAAATATAGATTTTATTAAGAAATATTGAGATAGATATATATCTGCAGCCTCTATCACTGTTTATCTTCTTTACTTAGCCACCTGGAGATCTGAATGATATGCAGCCTCAAGCCATAACATCTGCTCTTAACTATGAGATCAGTATATTGGTGGTAACAGAGAGGATGGACAAGGAAAATCAAACAAGGGCCAGAAGACAGATGAGAGGCTAAAATAAAGGAAGTCATGAGGGGGGAAGGGAAAAGGAGGGAGGAGAAGTGTAGAGAAATGATCAGTTCAACAATAATGGGAGGGAGGGAGAATGACGTAGGAAAACAACTACTGGGCAGCAGCAGTAGTGATGGGTGTCATTAAAGTAAAGAACAGCAGTGACATCATAGCTAACACTTGTTAGCACTGCACACAGGGAGATGTAGGTGATCCTCCTTGTGTAACCCCCCCCCCACCTAGAAAACCCTATGAGGACACATCGCAAGTGTCACACAAACAGGACAAGAGCACTAACAGAGAGATAGGTAGAAACTAAAGGAAAACAAACTTGCAAGAGCAGCTACAGGCGGTCAAAAATGCCAAAGCAAGCAGTAAACACTCTCAAAAAGACAAACCCCACCAGAAGCAACACCACACATAAAATAGGGACATGAAATTTGAGAAGCATAAGCCAAGGGAAGCTAGACATGGCGAAAATGGAAATGCAACACGTGAACATAGCAGTACTGGGGGTGAGGGAGGAATGGGCCACTTTGAATCAGAGAACCACACAGTGTTTTAATCAGGGAATGAAAAGACAAGAAGAAACAGGGGGGCTTTCATACTAAGAAAAGATGTTGCAAAAGCAGTCAGAAGATACAATGCAAAATCAGACCAAATCATCTCAATAAGGCTCCATGGGAAACCTATGAATATCACCATAATTCAAGTATATGCACCAACCACTGAGACAGAACAAGAAAAAATTGATAGATTTTATGAAGGAGTACAGGAAGAAATTGACAACACACCAACACAGGATATCAAGGTGATCGTTGGAGATTGAAACGCAAAGGTTGGAAGTAAAGAAGAATCAAAAACAATTTGGATTAAGCAAAAGGAATGAAGCAGGTAAGCGTCTTTCTCCAGCAAGGCAAGAGTGCTAATAAGGACAAAACTATACAAAGACCATTAGTAACTACTTTGGAGAGTGATGGACCTCTTGTTTTCTCTGTTCTGAGGCTTGACAGCAAGACATGCAACCACTACCCAATTACCCAAAGCAGCAGCAAAAGTTTCAGTTCCTCACCTCCTGAGGGATAGCAGACCCCAGATATTTCTGAAGAAGATGCCACTGCTGCCTGCCAGAAATGGTGGAAAGCCACTGTGAGGTGTCGCCATAAGCAAGACAAGCACAATCTCAGATGAGTTTGGCACTAAGCACCATGGAGGGCTGCAGATGAGTTGGCACTAAGCACCATGGGGGCTGTCCTCCTCAGCCCTTCATTTGCCTCTCTGTCTTCCTTCTATCTCTTGCTCTGCCAGTCATCAACATCATCCCCACTCCAGCCATAAGGTAGGAGTAGTGGGAAGGTGGGTTCAGAGGAGGAAGCCACCCATTTAATGGCATCACATTAAGCTGATACTCTATCCCACTCTCCCATCCTGTTCCATTGTTGGCTCTTGTCTCTTCATTTTCTCATACCTGTGCCCACTGAAAAAGCAGCTGCTGTTTTTCAGTTCCTTCCATTATGAATTATATTGTCATTACTATGAAGAGCTTAATTCTATTTTAAAGCCTGCTTTTTGTATTTTTTCACTGTATTGTTCTTTTAAGTTTTGAGCTGCTTTGAGTCCCATTTTTTTGTGGGGGGGGGGAGAGTGGGATATTATTTATTTATTTATTTATTTATTAATAGTCGGCAACAAATGAATAATTTTTCCAGGCTGTGGTTAGCTGTCTCCATAGGGGAAAGCCTGAGACCCTTATGAGCTTTTTATAAATTGAAAAGCATGTAAGTGTAATACAGATAAGTTAATAAGAATAGGATCAAAGCTATCAATTTAAATACTTCAGTTACTTCACAGTACAACAACAAAAGTTAAAACTGTAATCCTCACACAGACAAAATCTCATCTTGAAGTGAAGGCCTCTAATCCCTACCTGTTCTCATGCACTGGAGACCTTTGTGGCAAATGAGCCAGCACTATATAAATCTGGGATTTACTGTCAATGGAAAACACTGAACAAATGAATCCTGACTGATCCTGCATGCTGATCTTCTCCATTTGAGGCCAAGAATCTAGTCTCAATGACTAAACTTCTCTGAAGAAAGACGACAGAACAGCTGCTTTCTATTTGGTTGGAAAGGGAAAGGGAAGGTTCTATGTAAGGGAAAGAAGAGCTCTCCACTCTATGTATCTACTTTTATGGTAACAAACCTAACTCATTTGACTTTTTTGTTGATTCTTTAAAACAAAATCAAAAGCCAAGCACGTTTCCTTCCCCAGGCACTTTTTAAGAATATCCCTCCCATCCCTTTTTTGTTCTATGAAAAGGACTTTGAACTTTGGCTCTGTTACACATTGCATTGCACAGTAAGAGATGCATTGCTCAGTTTATTATTATCTGCATGAGCTGTTCTGATTTAAACTTTCAAATCAGGCTTCTTACACACAATAATAACTACCTAGTATAATTGTGACAATCAAATTGATATTGATGATTTATTATACACAAACACAGACATCATGCTGAATTCATGACATCATACATCTCAAACACGGGAAAGTTGTCCCTTCAATGTGTACACCACAGACACATTACTATTTGTTAAAAGTTTTGCTCAAATTTGGAGGATGATTTTTTTCATTCTATGAAAAATAATGCAAAACTATGCAAACATTACACATACCAATTCCAGCAGAATGTAAATAATAACAAGAAATTTAGCAAATAGTTTTCAAGTATTAGATAATAGAATAATATGTTTGTTGTTGTGTGACTTTAAGTCATTTTTGACTTATGGTGACCCTAACACAAACCTATCATGATGTTTTCTTGGCAAGGTTTATTCAGGTGGAGCATGCCTTTGCCTTCCTCTGAACCTGGGAGAGTATGACTTGCCCAAGGTGGGTTTCTATGGTCAAGTGGGGATTCGAACCCTGGTTCTCACAGAATACTAGGCTAAACCATATAGTTCTTTATCAGTAGAGCAGAAATTAAGGTTTTGTAGTAGGGTAGAATGTTGATCTAGAAGTCAGGATAAGACTCTACAATGATCTGCTTTAGATAGGGGCTAGTCATTCTAATCATTGCAACTTTGATCCAGCTGTCAACAGAGTTCTTCTCAAGCCCTAAGTATTCCAGTGGACTTACCATTTTGTCTGATTACTCTGATTGCCATGTAAGTCTCAGCATCCACTTTCTAGTTCACTCACCTCTCTCTCTTGCTCAGTGTATGGCTGCTGGCCGCAGACAGAAAGTGAAAACAATCAATTCTTTAAGAATTTAGTAGATATGTAGGAAGTTCAGGTATACCACCATGTATTAAAAAAGCATGGACTGATGAACTGCTTGCCCTTTCCTTCAAAATGACCCTGCTGTTCTGTTCCTGGGCCTCTGTTTTTACTCTTGCTTTCAAAGAAACACTTTGTTTTAACCATCATTTTCTCTTTTTCATCCATACCACAACATCTGGTTTAGGTTGGTGAGTTAATCCTGTCACCATATTATTTATGGACATGTTTGTCTTTAAAGCTGGGACCACATTCATGAAGTAATTTGCTACATCTCCATGACTGAAGCAGCCTTAGCTTGGAAGGAGTCCTGCAGCCACAAAGAGAATGACTCATTTGCAAATTACCACAATGTGCATCGTCACTAGTGTACACTGTACAGCACAGCATACACTATTAAGCAACATTAGATTGAGTAGGTGGTTCTTAGTGCATTGTGTGTCATTGGGACCAGTTGATGGCAACTTGGTATGAGGTAACTATAACATGTCCTCTTCTGCAATTTCTTCTTGAGATCACTCATCGAATTTCTTCCATATGATGATCCTTGAAATTAACATCAAATCTCCTTCTAGCCCCTGTCAATATTAGCAACAATTTATTCCTAACAAATTCTGAAAACTCACATCTCCCCATAAAAGCCTGCCCAAGTCTTACAATTTTCAGGGGAGAGATTTCGCTCCATCTCATCACACTCTTAGGCTTAGCTGGTGAGGACACAAAAGAGAGCCTTGGTGGCTGATCGTAGGTTTTGGCACTCCCTCCGAAAGGAAGTTCAGTTATTCTCCTCTTTGTTGTTGTTTTTTCCAGAAGGCAAAATTTGCGACAATGACCTGCAAATCTCACATCCACTCTTCATTAGGAAATACAAATAATTTAACTTGTGTCTTTGTTCAGGTGATCGATTCATTTGTTCAGAAAGTCTATCCATGGCAGACATAGGGTGCATCTGTAGAAATAATACTGTAGAAATAACCACTTTAACTACCATGGCCCCATCATACAGAAACCTGGGATTTGTAGTTTTTGTGAGGCACCAGCACTCTTTGGTAGAGCAGGTTAAAGTCCTTGTAAAACTACAAATCCCAGGATTCCATAGGATGGAGCAACAATACTTAAGCTGATGTCAAACTGCATTAGTTCTACAGTGCAGATGCACCCATAGTTTTAGTACCTGAATACTTTAATGACCAGCAATCTAATCAAGACTGGGGAACTGCAAATAACTGGCCACATTATTTACCACTGGTGTAAATATTCCTAGTGGCTAGTGATTTTCCTGTTGGTGGAGTAGTGAATCCTTTCCAGGTTTTCATTGATACTTTAAATGCTCTTTCAGTGATGCTGAACTCCATCCATTAAATAGGTTCAGCATTTTGGATAGTTCCTTTAAAGTTTGTACAAAAATCTGCAATGGATTCTCTGCTTTTAGCCTAGCAGTGATTATGTACGTATCAGCACCATTTGCAATGAACAATCAGATTTTCCCACACAACCATAATATATTTCCTGCTGTTCTAGAGAAAATACATCTAGGTGACAATCGACATCGGTCATCTGGCATCTGGTTTGCAATGGAGTTTCAAAATGTGAAGTGGGTTATATAGATATTAATTTTTTGGCTGTAGGTTGTTAAAGGGTATAGAAAATCATCTGAAGACCTGATTATTGTTGTTGTTGTTGTGCACTTTCAACTAGTTTCTGACGTATGGTGACCCTAAGACATCATGATGTTTTCTTGGCAAGTTTCTTCAGAGCCTTTTGCCATTACCATTCTCTGAGGATAAGTGAATGTGGCATGCTCAAGGTCACCCAGTGGATTGATGATTCAAACCCTGGTCTCGAGAGTCATAGTCCAATGCTTATACCACTACACCAAGCCAGCTCACAAAAGAATGATTGCATGGTGAGATTTAAGACAAGGGGGCTGAGAGAGCTGCCATATTTCAATTTGGAGGTTCTTCCTTTAGTGAGATGGTAATGATCTATCCATCATATAAATCTATCACAGTCAAGGGCGGGGAACACATGGCCCATCAGAGGCTGTTGGACTGCAACTTTTATCATCCCTAGTTAGGATCGCTAGTGGGATGATGCAAATTACACACCAATAACATCTGGAGGGAGAAATGTCCCTCATCTCTGCTCTGAATTTATAAATGGGTGCCAGATTCAACAAATGTCCAATTCAGCAAATGTTTCAACCCAAGGCTGTTGTTACAAGTGCCAAATTCTTCTCATACTCTAGATGACATTAAATATAATTTGTTAAAAAAAGAAAAAAAAAAGAAGTGTGCTGTTAGAGCCCTTGTAGGGTATGAATTGCTTGTGTTGCAAGCACTGCTTTAGTAATTGTTTCTGGGGTTTTGGGGCTACGAGATTGTGTTCTAGAAGGATTTATTCCTGATGTTTAGCCACTAGCTATGGCTGGCATCTTCAGAGAATGCTGACATGGAAGAGAGTGGGGTATATATACTGTTGGTTGAGAGGAAGCAATATTGCATGTTAATCTGTGTATGTTCTGTTGTTGAATGGCAAGACCTCAGGGTGACAAATTAATTAATGGTCCATTGCCTTCTGGAAAACCCCCTCATCCTGGGTGGTTTTCATTTGCATTTGCTGGGTCTTGATTTTGGGGTTTTTCAGGACTGGTAGCCAATTTGTTTACTTTAAAGGTTTCTTCTTTCCTGTTGAAGTTGTCCAGGTGTTTATGGATTTCAATGGTTTCCCTGTGCATTCTGACCTGATAATTGTTGGCATGGTCTAGAATTTAAGTGTTTTCAAACAGCAATTTATGCCCAGGATGGTTTATAATGTGTTCTGCTGCTGTTGATTTTTCTGGCTGACCCAGTCTGTAGTGTCTCTCGTGTTCCTTCATTTGTGTTTGTACACTGTGTTTGGTGGTCCCTATGTAGACTTGTCTGCAGCTGAATGGTATGTGGTAACCTCCTGTGGCCATGAGACGGTCTCTTTGGTCCTTTGCTGAACTTACCACATACTATGCAGCTGAGGACAAGTCTACATGGGGACCAAAAAACTATGGATGCCAGCTGTGAAAGCCTTCGACTTCACACTGCCTTAGTGTTCTCACTGCTACTGTGCCATTTCAACACTCCACCACCTTTTGCCCAAAACAACAGCTGCCTCAAATTCCATATAGTACATCAAGTCTAATAGTGCAGCATTTCACAAACAAACACAAAGACTCAGTGACTGCGGAGAAACATTTGACTAATGACTTAGGAAACATTGGTCTCAATGGCCCATGAGGTCCCTTCCAGCTCTATGATTCTATGATTATAAGTTGTAAAAACAATTCTTAACCAGTCTGTTAATTTTTCATTTTGCAGCTTGACTTTCAAAACCTTTGCCTTTCTTGTTCTCAAACCAAAAAGAAACATAAATATATGGCAGACATGTGCTGTACAGTATCTATAGCTATACCTAAACCTACACAGTGTATATTGAAATTTGTGCCCTCTTTTGCTATTGCTGCTGCTGGCCTTGCACATATTCCATGGCTGCAAACCTACAGACTGCTTGTCCCCATACAATGTATATGTCTCCCCTTCTTCTCCCACAGGTTAGCTTTAATTGTATCTCTTCCTGTCAGACTCAGCAATGACCATCCATATTTATAATTAAGAATGAGGTCGGATTTCTGCATTACTTTGTCCATAATGGTGTCAGGAGGCTTACAGAAACATTAAGTTTCCCCAGTGACGTCCTGCTGCTGAATCACTGAAATGAATGGCAAGGAAAGAAAAAACAAGTCAGATGGCATTGTGGCTGCTATCTTTTCTTTAACAAAAGTTCTATACCCCTAAAAGCTGGAAGGAAAGTAGAAATACAAGAACTGCAGGTTTCTCAAAAAGAAAAAAAAAAACCCGAAATTGTTGAATTCCTGTATATCAGGTGGCTTTTAAAAGCTCACAGACCTTGCCAGAAAAAAAAAAAATGCAGGAATCCTGGAAAACAGATGTGGAACAGCTGGCTTTCCAGATGTTCCTGGCCTGAAGCTCCCACCACCCGAAACACTGGCTATGCTAGTTAAAGCTGATGGGAGTTTCATTTCAGCAACATCTGGAGAGCCTCAGGTTTGCCATACCACCATACTAAGTTCTGAGTGTGCTATGTGGAATGGATTACTTAACCAGGTAAGCCCAATGCAAACATGCATGGGAGAGGGACTGGAATAGCACCCACTGCTCTGCTACAATTCCCCACATGTTCACATTGGTTTTATGCAAAGGAATTGAAGAATGTACATCCAAGGTATCTGATGTCTGACATGTGTAGCCAACTCTGATGTCTGATATGTGTAGCCTAATCTTGTGTAACAGCTCACACAAATAAAGAGCCTTGGCTGTCCAAATGTAAATGTATTGGCTCTCATGAAGTGATACATAAACACTCAAAAGTGAAGAGTGGGACCACCACACATGATTCTGCTCCCTCTTCCTTTTTCTGGCTGTCTACAGAGGATCCACAAACTTCCTTGTTGCAACAGCTCCACTGGCTGTGGGTCCATTTCTGGGAAAAATTTCTGGGTTCAAAGTGCTGTTGATAAAACCCTGACAGGTTTAAAAAAAGTAAAAGCACTTTAAACACTTTAAATCAGTACACTATAAAACAGTAAACACCTGCAGCACATTCATTAAAAACTTTCTGTTTTAAAAGCCTGTCTGAATAAAAGTGCCAATGGCGGTGTACAGACCGCCCCATTGGGGCGGCCTGTACCCGCCCCTTTCCTCGATGGATTGGGGCCTCAGCTGCCACAGCGGCAGCCCTGAGGCCCTGATCCACCACTTTTCCAGGCTGCGGGGAAAGGGAGAAAGGGGCCACTCGGACCCTTTCTCCTTTGTGTTGCTGGCACAGCCGTGTAAAGGCTGCACCAGCGACACAAACCCCAGGAAGGAGCTCCAAAATGGAGCTCCTTCTGGTGCTGTGGAAAGGGCGCCACAGGCGCCCTTCCGTGGTGCCAGGACATCACATCCGTGGTGCTCCATTTGGAGGCAGCGCGGTCGTGATGTCGTAATGGCGGCGTTGTGGGTTGTGGGTTATCTGAAAAGGACGTCCCGAGGTAATCCTAGTATGTGTGCAAGCCGGTGCAAAGCGCCGGCCTGTACAGCACCCATGCCTCCTGGAGGAAGGGCAACAAGGAGTGAGCCATTCTGGCCTCCCTGGGAAGGGAGTTCCAGAGTCTCGGGGCAGCCATTAAGAAGGCCCTGTTTTGCATCTCCACCAACTCTGCTTACAATGGTGGTGGTACTGAGAGAAGGCCTCTCCCAATGATCTCAGAGCCAGGGCTGGCTCATACAGGTCGATGCGGTTTGGTAGATAGCCTGGACCTGAGCCATATAAGGCTTTATAGATCATAATCAGCACTTTGAATTGTGCTTAGAAACAAACTGGCAGCCAGTGGAACTTTTTCAACAGAGGCAGTGTGTAGTCTCTGTAACCTGTCCCAGCTCTTTGGTCCAGCTGCAGTTTCTGAACACTCTTCAGAGGCTTCCTCAAGCAGAGCATCTTATAGTAGTGCAAATTCAAAGTACCAAACTTGAAGTACCATATCATCCTTTATGAGCCCATTGGTGCTCTTACATCTTGAGAAGGGTTGGAAACAAGGCAAAGAGACTTCTCAGTGCCTGGAACTCCCTCCCTAGGAAGGCCAGAGTGGCTCCATTCTTGCTCTCCTTCCACCAGTAAGTTGAAAAATGTTCATACTGTCAGACTTTTGCAAACTCATTGGGGTGGACTTTTAGTACTGTTTGGTATTGTTTTTAACATTTGTATGTTCTCTTTTTAATAAATTTGAATGTTTTAAATGTTTCGTGCTTTTAATTTTATCAATTGTTTAATATATATATATATATATATTCATATTTTATTTAAACTTTTGTAAACTTTTAATCTGTATTGATTTTAAACATGTTGTTAGCCACTTTAAGTCTCACTATAAAGACAAAACTGGGATATAGATGAATAAAACCCTGCTCAGGATATTAAAAAGGCAACTTGTAGGCTTCTTTTTATGCTACACTATCATGGTGAAAGTAATTTTATAATCTGTTTTCCTAATATTCCCATAGTAGCCACCTCTGAGGTAAATTCTTGCCTTTGCATAGGTAAATATTGTGTTATTCTGAGTCAAAGGCTAGGATTTTCAGAACTGTAAATATTATGATATTTGTTACTGGAGAGAACACTGTATTTTGGATTTCACAGGGAGAATATAGGCAAAAGAATAAAAAAGGGAAAATGCTAGGCAATGATAACTTGTGTGAGAAAAATGAAATGTGTACGTATGCTATACCCTGTCCCAAATTAATGGGAGATATCATCCAATTCATAAAGAATTAGATGCATTTGTCAGTCACTCATTATATGTTGCTTGGCTCAGAAAAATAAAAGTTACTCTCTCTCTCTCTCTCTCTCTCTCTATATATATATATATATATATATATATTATTGTTTTGTTCTTGATTGTATATGTTTGATGTTCTGCCCTTAGTGAAAAGGCTGTTGTTGTTATGTAATACTGAAAGATATATAATAATTATTATCTCAAGCCATGCTCTTGCCAATCATAAACATGTCCCTTTACAAGAGAAAGTTTGTCATTCATTCTAATATGGTAATTGCCCCTGCCCTGCCCTTGTACTCTTGGTGCTTCTGCAAAGCCTTTCACCCCTTTAAATAACAGCTTGTTTATTTCTGTGGTTTTTATATGTTCTTGAGGTTTTATAAAATTATTTGCCCCTTTACTTGATAGGACCATTATATTTAATTGAATTTATTTGTTCTACTTTGAGAGGCCACATTCTCAATCACTTTAAGTGCAATGAAACCCCTTAAGACTTCTGAAGAAAGGAAAAATCTAGTAAAAGAACAAACACCAAAGACTGGCCCATCATGCAATGGCTTGTTGCTAAACCATCCATGGCAGTGATCTGACTTGTGTGTTGCTATGGTCCATTAGCCAGAGGAAGACCCAAAGCTCTGTGTGATGAAGCATGAACTCAGTCATCTTCCCTGTCTCACAGCTCTCTTTTGGCATTCTAGATTTACTATTTATAGATAAACTTTCAGTCCTGCTTCAACAGAATTTAATATTTTCCTTGTTGATAAAAGGAGCTTGAGTGTCACACAACTTTTAAAATCTTATTCTTCTGAGAAAATGGAATTGTTTGCAGTTGACTCATCATTGGAAAAGCTATATTTATCCACCTCTACAAGGGATTTTATTATTAACAACTGGTACTTACTATTTTTCCTCAGGACCCTTCACTAGATTGCACTGAATCTAGTTTTGAAAACTGTAGTGTAAATGAGACCGTACTCCTTTAATATTTACCTGGGAGTAAATACCACCGAACTCAGTGGGGCTTACTCCTGAGTACACTTGCCTAGGATTGCTGTACCTGCTAGTATTTTAGGTATGAAGGCAAATTCAGCAGTATTTGCTGAAAATGAGTATGTGCTGATGTATGAATGAATAAGTGCCACAAGGATACCCCAACAATATAACAAGCAGGAGAAGAAATTGTGAAAGCAGAACAATGCTAATGGTGACAGACAAGTCAAGAATGACAAAAGTGTAGTAGACATCAGAGCCATCCATGCCATTAGGAACATTTTATAAGGATGTTTTTATAAGGAAATAGCTCTCCTCCTCCTCCTCCTCCTCCTCCTCCTCCTCCAGGACAGAAAACGTTTGGAAAGTGAAGGAGGAGGAGTGACCAGTGCCTCCGAGTCCTGTGCAACTCTCGCACCTCCCCGGGAGTCCTGCCCCACACTTTGAGAACCGCTGCTCTAGGCATCTGGTTGGCCGCTGTGTGAACAAAATGCTTGACTTAATGGGCCTTGTAGCTTGATTCAGCACAGCTTTTCTTATGCTGATAGTGTTGACCTGCCACAAGGAAAATGATCCTGAACTCGTTCATGCCATAAGTGTGGGTATAGGAAGGGAAGAGTATGCTCTCCCTAGCAGGTCCCACCTCAAATGCGCAAGCATTTGTTGGCTCTTTTGCACAGCGTTTACATGTATGCCCAGGTTGTATGCACATTGCTCTGTTTGCAAAAATTTGAGGCCCTTTCATACTACATAATAGCACTTTTATTCCACTTTAACTGCCATAGTTGCATCCTACAGAACTCTGGGCTTTGTTTGGAAAGGCACTAGAGCTCTCTGGCTGAGAATACTAAATGCTCCCCCACAAACTATAAATCCCAGGACACCATAAAACATTCTCATGGCAGTTGAAACATAATCATAATGCTTTGATCGTGTAGATTTAAAGGACCTTCAAGTCCTGCAGCAAAAAGGATTCCTGTTGCAATGTATCTGCTTACATTCACAGATCTTGTGAGTAAGAGCTCCTGGATACAGAACTTGTAAATATGACCTTTTTTGGAGTATAGCTCCCAGAATCTCAGGCAGCATGCCTAGTAACGTTTCAGGCTCTGATTGCACGTATAAAGGATAGCAGCCAGGACTTGTCACTACAGTCCTATTGCTCTCCTCAGCATCATTCAGTCTACCCACATTGGACATGAGAGCAGGGCTTCTGTACAAAGTTTCCACATGGTTGCCCCTTTCCCAATCTAAATGCCAAACAAAATACCACTCAGCAACAGGGTCTGATTTACAGATGGGGCTGATTCCAGTATAAACATTTCATAGGCATTCTGTTTAAAAGTGCACATTCATATTTTCCATATACAGTGGGGGGAGGCAAACAAAGCTGTCGCTGAAAAAGCTTTCTTTTCCCACAAAGGAAAAAAAATTGTTGCTGTCTGCAGCCTTGCTAGGATGTAAATCACTTCTGGCCTAAAATTATTTAATTACAGAGCTTGTAATTATTTAAAAACTTTATCTGTACTGTGTAATGAGGCTGTCTATTCCTCTAAAACATAGGAAGTTTGAAACTGCTGATAAGTGTTCTTACTTATATTACTGATATGCTTTTTTATTCTAGGTTTTTTTTAAAAAAAAGGTTATAGAGTATAAAAATCTGCCTTTTTATCTTCTTATTCCAGATGCTATTGAAATGAAATGTGAACTACAAACAATTTCCTACCCTCACATCAGTTTATTAGACATGTTTGATATAAAATATGGCCCAGGCTGTTTGTATTTAACTAAAACACAATTTTATAGATACAGCATTTGCAAAAGGCAGGTAGATTTCTAATACTGAATACAATAGAATAAAATTACATGGCTGTAACTAGGGGAAACTAGTTGCTTCCATGTTGGGGGTACTGGTGCTGATTTGCTCTTGGTTCTATTGTGAATCTTGAGGGCTCAAATCAATATCCTACACTTATTCTGGGGATAGGGATGGCAACTTTAATGTTTGTAGTAAGACCTAGAGCAGATTCCCTGTGATCTTCCATCTTAGGCTGCATCTATACTGCAGTTTGACATCACTTTAATTATTATGGCTCCATGCTATGGAATTCTGGGATTTATAAATTTTGTGAGCTATTTAGTTTTTGCTCTCAGACGGGATTATCAGATGAGGGACATCCCGTCCCTGTCCCGTCATGTTCCTATCCTTCCTGTGCAATCACGGGAAGGACTTTCAGACAGGATTCTGGCTTATCCTGGCCAGGAAGCACAAATGATAGTGATTGTGCTAAAGGCTTTCACATGAGGTTGCGCAGATCCTGTCATTTTGCATTAATGGACGTTCGCGTTAATGTAATGCCGTTTTAATGACAGGTTAATGGTGGGATCGGTGCTATGATTTGAAAGCCTTTCACACCATAGCAGTCATAGACAAGGATAGGATAAGAATCATAGAATCATAGAATCATAGAGCTGGAAGAGACCACAAGGGCCATCCAGTCCAACCCCCTGTCATGCAGGAAATCCAAATCAAAGCATCCCCAACAGATGGCCATCTAGCCTCTGCTTAAAGACCTCCAAGGAAGGAGACTCCATTACACTCCGAGGGAGTTTGTTCCACTGTTGAACAGCCCTTACTGTCAGGAAGTTCTTCCTAATGTTGAGGTGGAATCTCTTTTCCTGTAGCTTACATCCATTGTTCCGGGCCCTGTTCTCTGGAGCAGCAGAAAACAAGCTTGCTCCCTCCTCAATGTGACATCCTTTCAAATATTTAAACAGGGCTATCATATCACCTCTTAACCTTCTCTTCTCCAGGCTAAACATCCCCAGCTCCCTGAGTCGTTCCTCATAGGGCAAGGTTTCCAGACCTTTCACCATTTTAGTCGCCCTCCTCTGGACACGCTCCAGTTTCTCAATGTCCTTTTTGAATTGTGGTGCCCAGAAATGGACACAATATTCCAGGTGGGGCCTGACCAGAGCAGAATACAGTGGCACAATTACTTCTCTTGATCTAGACACTATACTTTTATTGATGCAGCCTAGAATTGCATTGGCCTTTTTAGCTGCCGCATCACACTGTTGACTCATGTTCAACTTATGGTCTACTTGGACTCCTAGATCTCTTTCACATGTACTTTCATTCAGCAATGTGTCTCCCATCCTATATCTGTGCATTTTCATTTTTCTGCCCTAAGTGCAGTACCTTACATTTCTCTGTGTTGAATTTCATTTTGTTAGCTTTGGCCCAGCTTTCTAGTCTATTCAGATCATTTTGAATGTTGGTCCTGTCCTCTGGAGTATTAACTATTCCTCCTAATTTGGTGTCATCTGCAAATTTGATAAGTGTGCTCCCAATTCTGTCATCCAGGTCATTGATAAAGATGTTGAATAACACTGGGCCCAGGACAGAGCCCTGTGGGACCCCACTGGTCACTTCCCTCCAGGAGGAAAAAGAGCCATTGTTGAGCACCCTTTGGGTTCGGCCAGTCAACCAATTACAGATCCATTTAACAGTTACTTTGTCTAGCCCACATTTTACAAGCTTGTTTGCAAGAATATCATGGGAAACCTTGTCAAAGGCCTTACTGAAGTCAAGATATACTATATCCACAGCATTCCCTTCATCTACCAAGCTGGTCATTTTATCAAAGAAAGAGATCAGATTTGTCTGGCATGACTTGTTTCTCTGAAATCCACGTTGACTTATTGTGATTATGGCATTGCTTTCTAGATGTTCACAGACTCTCTGTTTAATGATCTGCTCCAGAATCTTTCCTGGTATTGATGTCAGACTAACTGGACGATAATTGTTGGGATCCTCTTTTTTCCCCTTTTTGAAGATGGGGACAATGTTTGCCCTCCTCCAGTCTGCTGGGACTTCTCCTGTTCTCCAGGAGTTCTCAAAGATTATTGCCAATGGCTTCGATATTACATTTGCCAGTTCTTTTAATACTCTTGGATGTAGTTCATCTGGTCCTGGAGACTTATATTCATTTAGATTAACAAGGTATTCCTCTACTATCTCTTTACTTATTCTGTGCTGAAATTCCCCTGTTCTGTCCTCTGCTCCATTATCTTCAGGTTGAGCACCCTTTGCCTTTTCTGAGAAGACTGAGGCAAAGAAGGTGTTGAGTAATTCTGCCTTTTCTCTGTCTTCTGTTAGCATTTTGCCCTCTTCGCCACGCAGTGGCCCTATTGTTTCCTTCTTCTTCCTTTTGCTGCGGACATATCCAAAAAAGCCCTTTTTGTTGTTCTTAACCTCTCTAGCAAGCCTGAGTTCATTCTGCGCTTTAGCTTTTCTGACTTTACCCCTGCACATGCCTGCTATTTCTTTGAATTCCTTTTTCGTGATTTCCCCTTTTTTCCATTTCTTATACATGTTCCGTTTCAAACTTAGCTCGGTTGAAAGTTCCTTAGTCATCCATCCTGGTTTCTTGAGACACCTCCCATTTTTCTTTCTCACTGGAACTGTTTGAAATTGTGCCTTCAGTATCTCTCTTTTGAGAAACTCCCATCTGGTCTGAACTCCTTTCTCTTTTAGTATTTCTGACCATGGGATCACCCTCAATACTTCTCTAAGTTTACTGAAATCCGCTCTCCTAAAGTCTAGAATGCGTGTTTGACTATGTCTGGCTTCTCCTCTCCATTGTATAACAAACTCCAGGAGAACATGGTCACTTCCACCTAAGGATCCCACCACTTGCACCCCATTAACCAAGTCATCCTTGTTGGTTAGGATCAGCTCTAAAATAGCTGATCCCCTTGTTGCCTCTTCCACCTTTTGGTGGAAGGACTGGGAAGTGATCCTGTCCCCATCCTGTGTCTGTGTGAAAAATTTCCAGAGAGCTCTGGTGACACAACAAACTACCAATCCCAGGAATCCACAGAAGGGAGCCATGGCAGGAGCCTTAGATTCAGTGACATGGGATACAGCAAGCCATCATTGCCTGTAAGCAGAAATGTACCTAATTTCAAATTTGTTTATGGAATTTAGGTCCTTAGCCTTCTTCCTTGTGCTCCCATCCCCATATACTCCAGTTTTACGGCTCACTTCCCTGTTGCTCCAGCCTCTCAGACTTCAGTCCCCAAAACCTTTTGCTTGTTTATATCTTTTCTGTCACTCCTGGCTTCCCTTACTCTTAGTTCCCTTTCTCCTTACCTCCAATTTTAACTGCTCTGTAGGCAGGCCTTCTTCTTCCAAGCCTTTTCCTTCCCTACTTTCCTCTGGTTTTGTCATAATATAATACCCATTGCACCTCTAATGTCTAAAACTCAGAGTGGCAGAGAGTAATGTTTGTGGAAGACCCATTCCTTGATGCAGGCCAGATTTGTTGAAATATCCTGGGCTTGGTTTGGAGAATCTACTCCAAGTTTTGTATGGTGTGTCTGGAAAGGCTAAAGCACTTGGCCTGTGGCCTTGGACAGGAAAGGAATGTGAGAACGATAAAAGCCAGCATCTTTGAAGGATTTGAAGAGCCTACTTCTGAGAATTTAGGCCTCCAAACAGGACACAGAGAAGAAGCCTCCCTGGACCTCACAGCTTGTGTTCAACAATGTACAACTTTCAGGTTGTGGTTAATAAGCAAAGATGCATTTTTTCTACTTTGATAGGAAAAAAATGTACAGTATAAGGGAACAGAGCATTCTGATAGTGGGAAAAGCTCCAGCGTTTGCATTTCTGCCACACATATGGTTAATAACGGCAATGAAATGCATAGAATACTCCTTGGCTGCTTCCCCTACCCCCATTATATTTGAAGGAAAAGCACTTTACTATCTATGTTGATAGCTGGTTGATTATCTCTTATGTTTCTAGCCTGAGCTATAATACTTAAATAATGTTTGAGCTCTTTAACCTGGTATTTCCTCTATTAAATTAAGCTGTGAGAAGAACATCATAAGTCCTGTGTTACTTTTTCCCCACAGCAAAAGCAGTAGTTTGATTTTACCAGTGAAGCAGCAACAGTGAATGACCACAACAAAGATTTATGTATATGTCTGTCCTCAAGCATCCTTCATTTGTCAGGAAGGGGATATATTTATCTGAACAAAATCTGAAGTCCCCATGTGAACTTGGGGTGGGTTTGCATTCTCACCCCGCTTTTAGCTTTCACATGATCAGGTTAGACAGAGTAGAAGTGTAGACATCATTTGTCCTTATCTTTCTGGTTCGGTAAGATCACTTATATCACATTTACTCTAATTTAGCATTTGCTCTATGGCTAAACTGATTGGCTATGCATCAATGTGACATCACCATCTTCATTATGTGATCTTTGGCAGCAAAAGCAGAATTAAAGCAGTTTGATGCCGCTTTAACTGCCATGGCTCAGTGCTATGGAATTCTGGGATTCATAGCTTTGTGACATATTTAGCCTTCTCTGTCAGAGAGCTCTGGTGTCAAAACAAACTACAAATCTATGATTTCATACAATGGGGCTATGACAGTTAAAGCCATGTCAAATTACATTAATTCTGCAATGTCATAACAACCTTTGATGGCTGACTTGAAGGGGGAAAAAGGTCTTAAGAGAAAATATTACCAAAGCCCGAGAAGACTGGGAGAAGAATCAGGCCAAGTATAATCTCAATATAGCAGTTTGTAGGAGAGATACTTAGGATTTTCCAGATAAACATTTACCCTATTGGCTATATAGACCTGTTGTCAACAAAGGAAGCATTTGGTATATGCTGTTCAGATGGTTGTGCAATTTTCAAAAAGAAGAGATGACAAGAGATAATAATTTCTATGTTTTAATTAGCATTAAGGATTAGCACATTTAATTGTAAACATTTTACTTTTAGGTCATGTAATGCTGGTATTGTACACCTTTCAGTGAAAGAGCCCTTTCATGTGCCCTAATTCTTAGGATTACTTTGGAAGTATTAGTTACAATTAAACAATTATTTGTATTGCCTCTAGATTCCCAGTCTTTGTTATGGTGTCTTTCTGAAATTGTGATTATAACAAATGACAAAGATGATTAGGTCATCCTTTTTAGCTGAGTAATTCATCCCCCCCCCCCCATTTTCCCATGATTTAAGAAGTTTCACCCTGGCAGCTTGTACTTGGGCAGCTGACTTCCATTAAAACTACAATGTGAATCCTGAGTTACAGTTTCAAGCATCTGTAGTCTGATATTCAAAATATAATAGTACAGACTCTGTACAAAATAGTTTCTCAGAATAAGAAAAAAACCTGATGCTACTAATTAATGGAAATAGGAATTCTATAGTAATCATTGAGATGTAGACATTCAGATGTAACACAAACAAGCAACATGTTACCTGCATAATTTTATGACTCACTAGAATTTAAAAACTGAACTAGGTAATTAGGACAGAAATAGGGCATTTCCAGATTTCTTTGTATTGTTAAGACATTTTGTCTGCAGCAGGCAGACTTTGTCAGGTATTAAAAGTAATCTACTTTATATTCATTCTGCTCACTTTCCCTTGAAAATGTCCCCTTAACCAGTCATTAAAAACCAACAACAACTTTACTTTGGCTAAGAAAGGGAATCTTTGTTAATTTTCCTCTTGCACATAAGAAAAAATAAAATAAAATCACACACACACACACAATGTTTTCTTCCCAGTTATTAAGTTTATGAGAGGTTTTGCACAGTTAGTTTTTTTTTTTTTAAAAAAAATTCATTTGTGCAAAGAATGGTATTTTTTGTAGACACAACATTTTCCCCCCACACAGAATACTATTTTTTTTTTGTTTTTTTTGCTAATTTAAGTTTTTGAAAAAAAGAGAGGCCTGAAATATGTAAAAACCAAGTAAAATGCACAGGAAGTTTCATTACACATATTAAGACTTGCTGAGATACTGTTCCTAATCTAAGGCCTGGTACAGACAGGCCAAAACCTCCTAAATGTTGGGGGGGGGAGAGGAAATAGTGGTTTTCTCTTGCACTTTTGCCCTCAGGGTGCTTACTGCCAATAATGCTTCACTGCTGCCCTCCATGAGACAACTCTGCAACTGCAGTAACATAGGGGCAAAACAGACAGGCAAAATTAGCCTGCTTCGGAGCACCTTGGCGGCATGGCAATCACATGACACACACCCTGAAGTTGTGAGGAATCTGCCTGGAAACTGCCCCAACTTGGAAAAGCCACTCGTAAAAGAAGCAGTAAAAATAGCTTCTTTTCAGAGCACGTCCAAGATCATGGCAGCAAGGAGGATTAGGGCTGCACACATCTGTTTGCCATGGCTCCAGGGCAAGTAGCTCTGGGGCCACCCTAATCCACCTTTTTTGGTGGTCTGTTTTGCCCCATAGACTACTTATCAATTGTCATTTCAACATGGGGCTAGTTATGCTTTCCCATGATAATGTCAAGAACCTATTAGAAGCCTTTGAATTCACAAGGAGTTGCCCTGCATGGCACCCACAAAAGTGCAGTTTGCAGCATCGTATTATTCTGAGGCCCTAGACTGGTTCTGCCCAGCTAAACTTCCCATTGGATCCTCTGGACAGGAAGGAGTATCAGAGGGCTCCTGTTCTAGTTGAGTGTTATTTGAACAAAATGTTCTTGCTGGCTATTGGTGTGTTCTGTATCTTTTGGTAAAAAGATGAAGGTGAAGGTTTCCCCTTTGATAAGGTTGTCAAATCATGTCCGACAGTAGGACGGGTGCTCATCTCTGCTACTAAGACAAAGAGCCAGCATTGTCAAAGACGACTCTGTGATCATGTGGCCAGCATGGCTGAATGGTATGCTGTTACCTTCCCAACAAAGTGGTACCTATTTATCTACTTGCACTTTTACATGCTTCTGAACTGCTAGGTTGGCAAAAGCTGGGACTAGTGATGGGAGCTCAGTCTGTCACGCAGCACTTGGGTCTCAAACTGCCGACCTGCTGACCTTACAATCATCAGAGTCAGCATCTTAACCACTGAGTCAGTATTTTGTTGGGAGAAAGGTGGGGTAAATAAAATTACTAACTAAGGAGGGGATATAGACAGGGGGAAAGGGATGGCAAGACGCCACCCCTTTTTGCCCCCGATGGAGGCTGTAGCAACCAAACGGCACAGCCTCTGGAAGCCCTAAAAAGAACCTGCTCCTGGTGGGTTCTTCTTAGGGTGTGCATGCAGCACCATTGGTTTCCTTGTGCACACTGTTGATGTCTGTGCAGCGTGGCACCATTTGGATGCTGCGCTGCACGTACGTCATCATGGCAGTCCTCATGTGGATGGGGGCAAGCCATTATGGCATGGTAGGGCTTGGGAGTGTGTGGACGTTCAGCTCTCCCGAGCCCTAAAATTAGTCCCAGGCCGGCGCTTTGCGCCAATCTGTACCAGGCCTAAGTAAATGTGATTGTTTTTTAATTCTGATTTTGACTATGCCTCCTGAGTTGTCTTTTCATCCTGACTGGCATTTCAATCTTGACAAGGTGTTTTCAACATTCATCTCTCAACCTTTGGTACAATTCCCTGTTTATATCTTACTTCAGGATGTTGTCAACAATTAAGTCATAACAGGCAGGATTTGGGATGATATACTTGGAGGCACCAATCTCAGCCTTGCAGCAGTGGCATGCTCTCAAATGAGGATGTAATAATGTGTTTCTGTATAATATATCAAATCTTTCTGTCACACTCTATCTCTCACCAACAAGAATTCTGTAAATATTGACATTGGAGCAGTTCAATGAACAAGATACACCATTACAAATGGTTGATCCCATATAGAGCTAATTTTAATGTCTTTAAGATGTAATATTTAGGAAATCTACCATTACATTATTTTTACATCACTATTTACCTTTAATTAATAATCACCACATTGAATAAGACCTTTATGAGTATGTTCCTTAACCTTTCACTTCTTTTATCTGGCTCATATTTCCAACAGAACCAAAGAACAACATGTCCTAGCTGACAGTAGTATATATAAATATAAATTTTAGAATGCCATATTAAATGTTTCAAATTAATTATGCTTTCAAGATGGGTTACTGACACTTGACAAATTTATAGGAAAAAAGTCTTGTGTGGCTTTAACCCAACATTACTAAAAGCCGTAACAGCCTGTGCATGTTTTCAATATGCCCTCTCCCTTATAATGCTATATTATCCCAGTGGTTTTTCAGATGTTGCAGTCCATCTTGGAACATTCTGTGAAATGATTATGCGGTTCTCATGAAACCAGCCTTTATAAAATCTGGCACTGCTGAGTATGACTAACGGACTATGACTGTTCAGAAGACTGAGAGCCCCAAGTCAATATTTGGACTAAGAATTAAATCAAGGAGTGTATTATGGTCAGCCTTGCTCATGTTTTTTTAGAAGGTCCATAAAATAGCTTGCTTCATATAAAGGGAAATACTTCTCACATTTTCTTTTCATTTTTATTTGCTTGAACAGCTTCATTGAGAGCAGCTAATCAGTTGGGTGCAGAGGTATGCAACGGAGGGGAGAAAATACTTGTTTCCTATTTGCCATATTCCTTTAATTTATCTTCATAATTGCTCTTCTTTGTTTTATCTTCAAAGGTTTCACCTTTGCTATCAACTGATTTCACTGGAGACCCATCCTCTTTTCCAGTAATTTTCGTGTTTTTCATTCAGATGGTATGACATTTACAGACATTGCAATACTCTCTCAGGGTATCATGCCTGCCAAACATTGGGCAGATTGGATAAAATGAAGGTGAAAAATAAATGATGGCATACAAATGAACAGTTGATTTTATGTACATTTCTTTTAACAAATTGCAACTTCTCTTCCACCCCCACCCTCAATTCGGTGAACAGAGAGGCCTTTGGGCAAGATCGCCTGAGTGGTTCTATATCAGAGCCTAGTAAAATTAATTTTTGGACCAGCCATGCTCACTGGGAGGTTTTGTGGGTTGTGCCCCCCCAAATGTGGTATTCCTGGTTACGGGTCCATTTTGGACCAGCCATGCTCACTGGGGGATTCTGTAGGTTGTGTGGAAATACCACCCAAAAGTGGTATTCCCAGGTACTGGTCCATATCTTTGCTGCTTTCTCTGTTCCCCATTTGGTTTCCCTTTCTTCTTCCCTTCAATCCACACAACTGCCGAAAGGGAGAAGGCAGTATGAGTGGTGGCTGTAGTTTCTCTCCTGGATCACTTGCTCATTGAAAAGGAAAAGACAGCAAGGAGGACAAGTGAGGTCAGGATTTGGCAAACACATACTTGGGATGACAGCATGGGGAAGGAGCCCACAATGCCAACATCTGACAGCAGTCTTGGACTGCAAAGAATTTTCTCCTTAGATCTGGCTTCAAGCTGATATGACAATACCAACTGTTACTAAAATTTGTCCAGAGTCCATAAGAGCAGCAGAGCATAAGGGATGTAGTGCAGGTTTCTAATTCAAGATAATCCAGGTGCCAGGTATAACACCCCCCCCCCCCCCCCACCGTTGGGGCGTCAAGATCAGAGCTGAGGAACAAAGCTTTGACATAGAACAAAAGGGCAAGTCAGAACTAAGCCAAGACACAAGACCAAGGAAATAGTTAAAAATTAAGGCTGATAAGAATGCCAAAGGAAACCAGTAAGACAAATGGAGGGGTAAAACAGATGTCAGGTTTGGCATACAACCAAAAGATACAAGTACACAATGAAGCGTGGAAAGACTGTGTTATACAAGAAGATCCAGTAGCCACCATGGTTAAATGTCAGTAGTGTGGTGCCAAATTTGAGACCTCAAATTTTGGTTGTGTATATTCCAAAGGGGACTGGCCCCTGGATATGTTGAAATTGCCACCCCTGGTGTAGCAGAAATGGCCAGCTTGAGGGATACAAGCATTTCAGTGCTGCAGTTTACATTAAGGCCTCTTCATTGCATTACTTCAGTAAAATAGTAGCAGATAGAAATATCATCCTTATATGGGCCTAAAACATGTCTAGCAGGCTGCAAGTGAATCCTGTTACTTTCTGAATTATTTAGCAATGAAAGAACAGGGAAATCACTAGGTAAATGGATGATATCTACAAGACACAGACCACAAAAATCCTTCCTTCCTCCATTCTCAGATCTTTTGCTTTAATTTTGGAACGTGTCTGTGGCTACCCTGTAGGATGAATAATCAAGCTGTATTGTGTATCCTTAATGGTGTAATGGCAACAAAATAAAGTATTTTCCCAGTTAAAATGGGTCATGTGGAGAGTATGTAGCTTGTCTTAAAGGAGAATTATAATTCAGGGAGCATGATTCTAATTTAAAACATATTCTTACTTTAAACCTGGGAATGGATTCTGTTCTTCCTGTTACCATGGTCCACTGAAGTGTTGTGATATGCTTTCAAATTCAGTAACAGAAGTGAGTGTATACAGAGATTTACCAAGATTATCCATGAGCCAGATGTCAGTCCCTCCATTCCAATAGCTGGTGACCAAAATTCAGAGCTGAGGAACAAAGCTTTGACTTCGGACAAAATAGCAAGTCAGAACTAAACCAGTAAACAGGGCTAAGGAACTAGTTTGAAGTCAAGAGTGATAAGACAAGAATGCCAAAGGAATTCTTTGAGAGGACATGTGGCCTGCCAACTGCATATTGCTGTGCTGTATCTTCAAATGCCACATAGCTTGGAAACTGTTAAGTAGGCTATCTGATGTTTGGTATATAGAATCATAAAGTTGGAATAGACTCCAAGGGCCATCCAGTCCAAGCCCTTGCCATGCAAACTCTCAATCAAAGCATACCTGACAGATGACCATCCAGCTTCTCTGTTTAAAGACCTCCAAGGAGGGAGACTCCACTATACTTCGAAGGAATGTGTTCCACTGTTGAACAGCCCTTAATGACCTAATGTTGAGTGGAGTTGTTTCTCATTTATGGTGGTCCTAAGGAGTTTTCTTGGCAAGATTCGTTCAGAGGTTGTTTGCCACTGCCTTCCTCTGAGGCTGAGAGAGTTTGGTTTGGTTCTCTCAGTGAGTTTTCATGGCCAGATTGGGATTCAAACCCTGATCTCCCAATATCCTAGTCGAACATCAAACCACTATACCATGTTGGATCTTTTCCAAGACATACTGCAACTATAACTCAGAAATTTTCTATTTTAAAAGCCAGTCTACTCAAAGGTGGTCTACAGTTGGCCCTTCTTATCTGTGGGGATTCTGTTCTAGATCCCCCTGCATATGCCAAAAACCACGAGACCTCAAGTCCTATTGGTTTTAATGGTGGTGTACTGTGCTTGTGACCGTCATGGCATGGTGAATGGGGCAGGGCCACTTGTGGATCCTCAGATTCATGGATGGCAAGCCCACAGTTGGGGCAGGCAGACTGTATATTGTAAGGCTTTGAAATAATGCTATAATAAGCTGCAGGACTCAGATATTTCAGTAAGAAGTAAACTATGATAACTGACCAGCCTTATACTCCTATTCACTGTAATGAGAGAATTAAGTGTGCCTCTGTATTTTTTTCTGTGGAAATTCAGAGTTACTAAAAATGCTAAATTCCTTCTTTCCTGTGAAATAAAGGGCTTGCCTGTGGTATAAAGTTTCTGTAAATGTGTACAAAGATGACCCAGATTTAGCTCTAGCTAGGCTACAATATTGAAAATACTTCTTGAATTAATATGAGGGATGGTAGAAGATGTGCTTGCAGGGCTCAAACTGCACTTTTAAAGAAAACCAAATATTTCTGGTAGAAACCTATCAGAGTATAAAAATGTACAGAGACAGAAATCCCAAGTTAATCTTATTCAACCGTCATTGTCATTTTGTGAGGGCCAAGGTGACCTGTTCTCATGCTGTTTTCACTCCTACCTTGGTCACAATCCAGGGCAGCTAAGTGCTGGACCTATTCATTATGGGAAAGATTCAAGCACATGTTTTATTTCTACTTGACTTTTGAATGAATTGTATCTGCTCTTGCAGGCTAGCCCACATTAGTGTACTTAGCTGTTTTATTTTGATTCTGATTCACATTGAAGAGTTCACTAGTGGCCAATTCACAATAGCCCATTGGAACTATATGATGCTGCAAAGAACTGGTTTGTAAATCAAACACTTTATTAATAAAGCAGTAGGTGGGGAACCTGTTTTCTAGTGATATATTCCAACAAGTTTATGAGCAGGAAATTTATACCTCCTATAATGGACTTTACTCATGCTGTCTCCCACTCCATTTAGATATTACAAATGAATAAAGTTTAGGTGCAGCATTCTCTGGTGTGGCTCATGTTTCTGTTTTACCATTTCCCAACAAATGCAAGAGTCAAGAATTCTTGTTGGTCATGTCTAAACACTGAAGTCAAGCTATGGGGACATATTAGTAAGAAACACCAATGGAGGGAGAACAATAGAATGGTCAAATTTGTCTTCAAATCACCCTGAATTGACTATTGGATTGAAAAAACATTCAACTTTAAATCAAGGCTGTTTTGTTGTCTGACAATTCAATTTAAAGGTGGCTGTACAGCAATCTGTTAAATGTAGCAACACTAGTAAGTGGAGTATGTCACTCTGGTGATAGTCATGTTGCTAAGCGAATCTCTGCTAATTTTCTAGGTTTAGTGCCAAGACACAATATCCTTCCGTTCCCATGACCTTCCATGTTTTAATTTGCCTCCTACACTACATCATTAACATAAGAGATGCTTACTTTTCTCCCCCCCTCACCTTGCATTCTTTCTCTCACTGATACGCAAATTGTAAGCCAAACAATTTGAACCAAACCAACCAAGCTCAAGTATCCAAGATTCCAAGAAAAAAATTACCTACTACTGCTAGTAAAAATTGCTTGGCTGCATGCCCCTAATATTTTTTTTAACAATAATAATTTTCATTATTTTGTAAAGCTTTCTGTTTTTGTTCAGGTGTTCTTTAGTAACTTGTTTTCCATCACTCCAGCTCCATGCACAGTTATTGAGAGATATGGCTCCTTGAACACTTTGGTAACTACTTACAAGAAAATGAACATATAACTAGGCTGCATGTGTGTTTTCAGTAAATTTTAATGCAGGAATTACAGGCTTGAATTCTGAACATTATCAGTGGCATATACATCTCATGGATTCAATAGGCTACTTTACACAGTATGCTTTCTAGCAGTGGGATTTCACACCCATATTTAAAATCATAGACCCTAGATGGATTGGTCTGTCCAGTCAGAGCTCCTGCTCTTAATTCATATCCACACAGTGTTCAACTCTCCACATACACCTCCTTACATGTTCAGTATGCTCACTTTCCTATGGAAGTGAAATTGTAACCAGGGATCTCATTTCTATGATGTAACCATATATGCAACTAGGGCTCTCATCTCTTTAAGGGATTACAGGTGGAGACAATCATGCAGAACTGTTTTATTCAGTATTGATCTGAAGCAAAGTCTGATTGTACTGAGAAACCAGAAATGCCACAGGCCCAGTACCACAGTCTTTTTAATAAGCATAGGACATCTTTCTTACATTACAATAATAAGCAGGACAATAATTTTCAGTGTTACTGGCTTCTGATAGATGTAGCTCTATGAAGAAACTTGTTACTATGATTGCACAGGAAAACAAAAGGTTGTGTTTTCCTGCATGGCAGGGGATTGGACTAGATGGCCTTTGTGGTCTCTTCTAGCTGTATGATTCTATGAATGGAAGGTTCTTCATGACAACCAAAAAGCACTAAAATTATGTTACAGACTTTGTACACACACACTCTCTTTCTCTTTCTTCTTTCATGGCCCTGCTTCCACAAAACTCCAAATTGAAGCTCCTCTGAAATTGTAGCTGGAAACTGAAAGGTTTTTATCATGCCAGTAAAATAATTATAGACAATTAAAAGTAAATTGATAAATGTATCCAGTTGAAATAGGGCTCTCTGGACAGGCCCTCTTTGGCTGTATCTGAATGAAATACAAGCAAGCTGACATGACTTTATATTTCTGTTGTTTATTCAAAGCAGGGATTGAGAAATGTCTGTTTTGGAAAGAATAGCCCACAGCACCCCCCTCCCTCAATTCTAGCCTTAATCAAAATGACCCCAAAGCTGCAAGGTTCCACACTCCTGTCCTAAAACATCCGGTTTAGCTTTTGCCATACAGTGCCATTACAACAACAACATCAAAAACACAAAGGAGGAGGAAGGTCAACAGAGAGATGAGTTACCATACCTCAGCAAAGTGCGGCCAACTTCCAAAAGCTACAGACTGCTGCTGCTCTCTGAGAAGTGTGTCCTCTTGGCTACTGACTGCTGAGCTCCCTTCAATGTCAAAATGAAAAACATTGCCCTCGGTCGAAGCAGAGTTTAAGGAGAAATATCCCAGGAAGAAGATAGGAAAAACCAGGGGCCAGGCCAAGATCAATGCCATCTCCTCCCCTCACATCCACCGATGATCTTGCTGCTCTTTTCGTCCCTGTGTTTACTTCTGCTTTAATCAGTGGCCCCCCTTCTGGTTTAGTGGTGCCTCAGTTATTTTAAGTTTCCGCTTCCAGATGTGGCACTTCTCAGGCTGTTTTAAAGCCAGACCTTATTAAAGGAGTGCCTTTGCTTCCTCCCTCTCTCTCTTTTCTGTGCCTGTAGCTCCTCTTTCTCCCCAGAGGCTCTGGCTGAATAACATACAGATGGGCAGTGCTTAAACAGAGAGTGTCAAAATGCAGATTGTATTCTAGGAAAGCACCATTGGCTGTGCTGCCACCTTATCTTCATTCTGTCAGGATACAGATGGGAGTCTCTGTTCAAAACTCTGATTTCCTTCACGTTTTTATAATCATCACTTCCTCTTCGCCTTCTCTCCAGAGAACTACCTACTCAGACTTTGTCACTCACACCCCAGGATCCTAGAGCAATTTGTAATAAGGAGCTTCTTGAGTCATTCATCATTTTTAGTACTTTCAGTCACAAAATATATAAGGCATTAAAAGAAATTATTAGCTTTCTGTAGTCCAGGAAGGAGAGATTCTTTATATACGTCATCTCAAGAGGAGTCCAAAGGACTTTTCTTTTGAGCAAGAGATCCCTATTTTGAGCAAGATCCTACTTTATTGGAAAAAAGTGAAACTTAATGCAGTTAATTAGCTTCCCCCTGGTTTTCCCCGCACCATCATGCCTATTCATTCAAAAAAGGGTATCATTCAGCACAGTTTTTGGAAAGTGACTTCATCAAGCAAATGCATGAACTTTTATTTACAAAGACCAACTTGTTTGCCTCTTCAAGAGATGCTTTGTGAGGCCTTCTGAAACAAGGCTCTTAGTGTATAGACGTCTGTGAACCAGACTAGCTGGAATGGACCCTATATTTTCCTCTTGTTGATAATGACATCAGCATAAATGGACTAAAGTTTCCAACTAGTGGAGTTGCCACCTTTTCCTTTAAATAACTAATGTCTACCTGGATATTTTTCTCTCCAAAATTTTTGTTTCTACCCCCAAACAAACCCATGCTGAGGACTGTAACTCAGTTCACAGATTCTTTACCACCCAAAAATCAAAGAGACTTAAAACAAAACCTTGTTGCCTGGATATAGACAAAATGCTGCACAGTGCTTATAATATGATGCAAGGTGGATGGGGTGCAGGGACATAGGATTCAATCTAGGACAAGGGTAGAGAATATGAACCCCCAAACAGCACCAACCACTTTTTTTGCAGCTCTGAGTTTCTTCTGAGCCCACAAAGCTCCTAGGTATCCCCATTTTTCATTTTTCCAGCCCTCCCCTAAAATCTCCACCCAAAATATCCCCAGGTGCTGCTAGAAGCAATATTTTGTCATAAAACACCCCAGGTCTGAAACACTTTAGGATTAAACTTGTAAAAATAAAACCACGAGCAAGTTGGAACAGAAAGTTCATTGGATCACTTCTAGATTGCTTGTTTCTTCAGTTACCATTCTGTTAGGTTATGTGGGACAATTGGACTAAGGCAGACATCGTTTTTCAATGCTCTCTCAGGGTAAGTGACACCAGCGAGGACAACAGCTCACAAGCATTCCCTCAGCCTGTACACCAAGTGCTACTAAAAAAAAAAAAAAAAGCTACATGGACCTCTCCAGATGGCCAGAATATGGAACTGCGAACAAGTAAGACTACACGCAAGAGGCTATATGAAGGTGCTATTGCCTTTGTTTTCTTCTGCGGCCGAGTGGTTTGACTTTAGTTGAGACTGAGGAGTAGGATTCTAGCCATAGTTGTGCCTCCCAACTTGAACAGCTTCAAATGGGGATTAGAAAATTCATGGAGAATAAGTTTGTCAATGGGTGCCTACTAAACATGTTGGCTATATATTACCTTCAGTATAAGAAAAGGTATACTTCCCAGAACCATTTGCTGGAGAATGCATACAGGGTGAATTCTCATTACATTTGTGGGCTTCTCATAAGCATCTCCTTGGCTATTATGGGAATAATGGCAGGCATTCAGTAGTTCTAATCTAGAATTACAAATCTGCATTTTCACAAATCACTGCTTTGTATTTAGTAAAACTACATAGTCTTATTATAAAACTATGTAAACACCCCCCACCCCCCTCCTAACAGCCAGCAGCTGGATTAAGCAAAGGAGGTCCATTTATAATTTTTTGTGGGTTTTTCAGACTATGTGGCCATGTTCTAGAAGAGTTTATTCCTGACATTTCACCAGCATCTGTGGCTGGCATCTGAGGTCCTGTCCCTCGTGGTTAGCGGCCCAGGGGGGACCGGCGGTAACTACCTTGTTACACTGGATAGTTAATACATCTTTGAGGGATGGGCAATTTCCATCACAATTGAAATTGGCCATAGTAAAACCTATTCTAAAAAAGCCCTCCCTCGACCCCCTGGTTCATAATAATTATCGGCCTGTTTCGCTGCTACCATTTTTGGGAAAGGTGATCGAGAGGGCGGTTGCAATCCAGCTTCAGGCGGTCTTGGATGAAACGGATTATCTGGATCCATTTCAAACTGGCTTCCAGGCGGGTTATGGGGTTGAGACGGCCATGGTCGCCTTGGTCGATGATCTCCGTCTGGGCATCGACAGGGGTAGCGTGTCCCTGTTGGTGCTCTTGGACAGCGGCTTTCGATACCATAGACCATGGTATCCTTCTGGGACGCCTGGCAGAGGTGGGAATCGGGGGCACTGTGCTCCAGTGGTTCCGGTCCTACCTCTCTGGGAGGTCCCAGATGGTGCAGCTGGGAAACGTGTGCTCCGATGAGCGGGCCCTTAAAACAGGGGTCCCTCAAGGAGCCATTCTGTCTCCCATGCTATTTAACATTTACATGAAACCGCTGGGAGAGATCATCCGGAGACATGGGGCGCGGGGTTATCAGTACGCTGATGACACCCAAATCATTTTCTCTATGTCTCCGACTGATGCAGTGACCGGGGATGGGGTCTCTCCTCTCGTGGCCTGTCTAGAGTCAGTAATGGGCTGCATGAGGGAAAACCGACTCAAGTTGAATCCAGAGAAAATGGAGGTACTAGTGATAGGCTCCCCTGGTCCAGGAATGGCGGTGGTTCCACCTGTCCTGAACGGGGTCACGCTCCCTGTGAAGGACTCCGTGCGCAGTCTGGGGGTGCTTCTTGACTCGTCGCTTCACCTGACTGCTCAGGTGAATGCGACGGTCAAGAGCACCTGTCATCTGCTTCGGCTTATTCGCCAGCTGCGCCCATACCTGGCCCAGAGGGACCTAGAAACTGTTGTACATGCTCTGGTAACCTCGAGACTGGATTTCTGCAATGTACTCTACATGGGGCAACCCTTATACCAAACTCGGAAGCTGCAAATGGTGCAGAACATGGCAGCCCAGCTGGTCACTGGCGTTTCCAGGACCAGCCATATAACACCGGTACTTAAAGATCTCCATTGGCTGCCCATTCGCTTCCGGGCTCAGTATAAGGTGTTGGTAATTACCTATAAAGCCCTAAATGGCTTGGGCCCAGGATACCTAAAGGACCGCCTCTCCCTGTACATTCCGCCTCGCACCCTCAGAACGTCTGGGCAGCAATTACTGAAGGTGCCTGGGGCGAGATTATCCTCCACTACACGGAGGACATTTTCCACTGCTGCCCCAACCCTTTGGAATACACTGCCCACTGAGCTCCGCTCGACTACCACCCTGGCCCAATTCAGGAAGGACCTGAAAACCTTCCTGTTCCAACAGGCATTCCCCGAATAAAAATCCTGTGGGCCTCCCTCCTCTTCCGTGGCCAAGAGGTTGGGCTATGGGGCTTTTTCGCCTGTTATTTTTATTGTTGTAAGATGGCTTTTGATACACTGTATTTTAATGTTTTATGTATGGATGTTTTAACTTTTGTTGTAAGCCGCCCTGATCGCAGGAAGGAGCGGGATAGAAATAAAAACTTTATTTATTATTTATTTATTATTTAGTTTCTGATCAGGGCACAATGAGGGTGACATTTTCATGCTCTTCCCACCAGCAAGTAAAGTTATGAGAATCAGAAGCTGGACCCCTCTCTCCTTGTCACAGCCTCACTTGTTGGTGGAATGAAAGCAAAATGGACCTCCTTTGCCTGATCCTGTCATTGGCTCTTAAAGCAGGCAGGGTGGGGTGGAGGTTAGACTAGGAGACAGTACTTAGGGCTTCTCTACATGTTTAAAATACTGCTCATTTTATACAAATAGAATGCGGTTGGCCACACATGATTTTCAGGACTTTGGGCTTTTTGCAACCTCAAAGCGCTCCTTAAAGTCAGTAGGAAAAGGGTTTGCTGTTTTTTATTGGTGTATTCACTGAAATCTGCAGAAATGCTCATTATTACATGTGTGGTCAGCCATCTGCTTTGTGTAATGAGCATTTTCAGCAAAGGGACACCCAATAGATGAGAATACATGCAAACTGGCACAGAAAAGTGAAAACAATTTAATGTTGATGCAAATGTGTGAAAATGTGTACCAATTGACATAGTACCTTTGTGTAGACAAGGCCTTAGTTACATAGATGTAACTAAACCAATGTCGAATATCATAGGTGACTTTTTATAAGATCCAGCACACATGTTGTTATGTTGTTATCCTTGGGGGTGCTGTCCATCCACAGACTTACATCATTGGATTTTGACTGTGGTGGCAAGGCACTGCATAATGCAATAATGCCATGACATGCTATATGTTTACTTAGGCATAACAAACTAAATAAAACAAAGAGATAAATGTAATGGTAGCTTTGTTAAGGCCCGAAAGTTCTGTTCTTTTAGAAGGCAGACGTGCCAGATACATTTCTGTGTATACTAGAATGAGAAAGACAGAAAGTTAGAAAGGGAGGTTGTGGTCTTGGTTGCTGGCTTAGGTGGCTCAATGTTTTGCTACATAAAACAAAATGTTGAGGAGGACTGGTACTGTTTGCTTGATGAAGCTTCTTCCTAGGGTTCCAGCCTCTGAAACCTGGTCAGCTTGGCTCAGCACAGTATAGCTCTTTAATGAGTACCCAGATTGTTGGGGGCAAATTAGCTTATAGTTGTAAACTGCTTAGACACTGCCTTAGGCGGTATGAAGCGGTATATAAATGAAGCTTGTTTGTTTAATAATCACAATTGCAGAACTGCATGGGTACTGCAGGGAATCCACTGACATGGAAAATATCACCCAAATGTTTGTGGTTGTTCCAAACATGTTCTGAATTACAATGGCTATCATGATGACAATGACAACAGCAATAGTAGTACTCCTAATTAATTTTTCACATTTCACATTTCTTATTTACACCCTCACTAACGTTCATCATATAAGGAAGCTTATTAATATGCCACTTGATCAACAGGAAACATAAGTCTCATCTTCACTGGACAGAATATTCTGAACTGCTCCTGGAGTATTCTGGCCCCAGAACTATCCTGGATTCTTCCTGTTACCTCCACCTGCTGTAGTGACACTGGGCAGCTGTCAGTACACTTGCCCCTACTGTGTCACCTAGTGGTGCTGCTGAGTCTATCACTACCTCATTGTAACCTCAGAGAGATCAAACTGTGTCAGGCTATATACCAGGGATACACATGTAGATAGCTGCCTCACATTGCTATGAAGTGCTCCAAGTTTTCCTGGACAATCAGGAGCAAAACGTAAGTTTTTAAAATCCTTTTTAAAGGAGGGATGGTGTGAATTCGGTGCGTAACTGGTCTCATGTTGTGAAGGCAGTCTGCACTTGAATTGAGGGTCTGGCCCTGTATCATGAAGATAGGTTGCCATGAAGATGCGGGGAAAGCACTTCGTTTGGCCCATGTAGATGAGCCACAAGTCAGAGTAAGGTAGAGAAAGAGGTCAGGCAGAAGTGAGTAGTGCGAGAGAGAATATGTAATTCCAAATGCATAATTCTATGCTCTTCAAGAAAGTCAAGTACTAACAGGACAACAGACACGAATGAAACAATAATGACTATAAAGAGATGTTTTTATGTACAGCGCTGTGCAAATGTACAGTGCTATATAAATAATAATAATAATAATAATAATAATAATAATAATAATAATAATGAAACAGAGTTACATGTTGATATGAAAAGGGAGAGAATACAGGCAATCCTGCATTATGACCATAGTTTCACCTTGGTTATGTAGCTATGATACCACATAGTAGAAATATAAAACACTTTCTAAAGGTTCTGCTTCTCTCATTCTAAAAATAGCTTTCTGTCTCACAGAGACACCTAAGGCTGCTGTCACTATAATCATCTCCAGATTCCAGGACAAGTATTGTAATACGCATCTGCCTTTGTGGAAAAATGTCCTGAATCTGGAACAAGTCATGAATATTAATGTTTTTGCCTCTTAAGAATAAAAATGGCATACCGACTTTAAAGTTTATGCATTATAGTGAGACATTATATACAGAGAAGTTCCCTCCCGAATATAGTGTACCTTTTCATCTAGTCATGCATTTTAGAATTCTCTTTTGAAATATGCTCATAGCACATGTCTATAAATCAAATTTGCATGATTCATGTAAATCTCCCCCAGTGCTCTTTATAACTATGTTATTGTGAAGGTCTCTGCCCACCCTTCACCTTGACACAAGCTCTTTAGACCCTGCTGCCACCTAATTTATGTGAGGAGCCCCAAGATACTCTCCTATGATGGCCCAACACCCCTTTGTTTCTAAAGATCAGTAGCGTAGTTTGATTTCAAAACACAGGCCAAGTGGATATTCAAACAAGAATAAAAGTTTATTTTAAAATAGAATGGAAAAAGGTAACTTGGACATGAAGTTGTTACTGTCTTTTTCTTGGTTACATATATACAATACAAGGTGTTGGTAATCACCTATAAAGCCCTAAATGTCTTGGGCCCAGGGTACCTGGAGGACCGCCTCTCCCCGTACAATCCGCCCCGCGCACTTCGATCTTCAGGGCAGCTATTGTTAAGAGTTCCAGAGGTGAAATATAATTCCACCTCTAGGAGGGCTTTCTCCATCTCAGCCCCCAACCTCTAGAACGCGCTGCCCTTCGAGCTCCCCTCAGCCACCTCCCTACCTCAATTCAGGAAGGGGTTAAAAACCCACTTATTCGAACAAGCCTACCCTGACCAGTAATTCCCCCCCCCCCATGTCAGCACTGTTTTGCCGACATGAAATTTTTATTATTTCTATCGAATTGTTTTTAATGTATGGTTCTGTTATTTATATTGTTATTTCTTGTTGTTCACCGCCCTGATTTTCAGAAGGGCGGTATATAAATAAAATTTTATTATTATTATTATTATTATTATTATTATTATATATACAGGTTTGTTCTAAATCCCCAATTCATAACTCCGCCACACAGCCGGCTATGAATATCTCTCAGGAGGTTATGTAACTGAAACCCCTCTTTCACGCGTCCTGGCTACACTGAGGCGGGATACAGATGGGCAGGGGGAAGAGCGTCTTGGAGTGTATTCTTGCGAATACGAGCCTCCAGACCACCCCCGCCCCGAGGGCGTGGCTCGGGTGTATGGGGCTTCCACACGGGAGGCAGTTGAAGACGCCTCACCTGGGCTGTTTCTGACCCGTAGCTTCCATACCGCCGCCTCGCAGATGCCACAGAGAGAGGCAGCTTCCGCATGGGCGGGCGGGCCAAAAACGCGGCTTTTTTTTTTTCCTTTTGCCGGCTGAGAAGTGGCGCAGCGTGCGGCAGTCCCAGCACGGCCGGCAAGTTCCCTGTTGGCCGGCTACGGAATGCGCAGTGCGCATTTAAAAGCGCCCAGGCCCCGTTTAAACTTGTTTCCCCGCCCTACCCAAGAACAAAGGTGGCCTCCTGCCAGCTGGTGATCAGCTGATGTTGGCATCCTGGCCTGGTGCTCTTGCCGAGTGCCACCACTGGCATCGGATGCCTCCTCTCTTTGTTCCCTGGTGGTCTTACTGAAGCTGGCAGTCCCAGCCACAGGTGCGCCGGTGCCACCGGCTGTCTACCCGCCTCTCCGCTCCATTGGCCGCTGCAATGGAGGTCCCATCATCCACCCACCACACACGCTTGTAGACTGGATGACAGCAGCAGTGTGATGAGTGATGAAACAGAGACAGTGCACGGCAGTGGCTGCCATAGCGGTTCATCAGGGCTGCTGTTGGCGCTGGGCCCGCTGGCCAGAGTGGCGCGGCTCCGCCGATGCTGGAAGGTCCCTACCATCGACAAGACGGTGGGACAACTTTGTCTCAACTATATGGTCTGATGAGCAATGGAGGCATTTCTTCCGATGCCCCGTGCCCTCTGTCCACAAGACTAGTGGGCATCCTGCGCCCCAGACTGGAGAAAGTCAGACACAGTAGATGAGGAAAGCCATCCCAGTGGGAAAGAGAGTGGCCATGGTGTTTTTCCACTGGCACACAATCCAGCTATATGTGTGACGGCGGCGCTGTTTTGAGGCTTCGTTGCCACCGTGGGGGAGATCGTGGGTGGAGTTTGGCCCTGGCCATGGAAAGCTGGCTGCTGTCAGGACCGGTTACCTGGGAACGCACGTGAGGTAGGGACAGCCAGACCACCTTCCCGTTTAATCGTTGGCAGCTCTGTGATAGCTGTGTCAGTGGTCCCACCCTTCACTGTACATTGGCTGTTCTTGCTATGTGCGTGTGTAAAGAGTTGTCAGTCATTCCTCTGTTTCTCTCCCTGTTCTTTCCCCCAGATGATGGATGCCTTTGGTCGGCGGGCGTCCCACAAGTGGTTGGCCTCATGGACGAGGGCCAACTGCCTGATCTACCACCCTTGGGGGAGAGGAATGCCTATGTCAACAGAAAGGGCGCCTTTCTGTCATCCTGCCAGGGCACATGTGACCACACAGGAGGTTTGTGGACGTGGAGCCTCAGATGGCATGGGTCAGCGCCACGGCCAGGGTGGCACGGAATTCCTCTCATCTACGAGGCCTGGAGGCTGGCATCTATGTGGAAGGGAACCCCCGCACATCAACATCAGAGGCACAGCATATCGGGCCTCTGAGACTGGCTGACCTGTGCCTACCCCATTCGGAAGGGTGCTTCATGAACACCTTCAAGACCCCCAGACTCCCAAAGAGAAGCTCTTCAACAAGAAGTGGAATCACGTGAGGGGGGCTGTGGAAAGAGCGTTTGGCAGATTGAAGGCGAGATGGCGCTGTCGCACTGCTCCCTCCTGTGGCAGAGGAGAACTTGGTGCCCATCCTCGCATCATGCGCCATTCTGCACGCATCTGTGAGACCAAGGGCAGGTCCTGGATGAGGATGCGATATGGGCGTCGTTTTGTGCTTCCCACCCTGGGAGCAATCACGGAGGTGGAAGAAGACTGCCAAGAAGGATGCAGGGGAGGCTGTGAGGGATGCCCTGGCAGATTTTTTCTGACAAGGAGAAATCTGAAGTAGTGGCCCTGGTGCCATCATCTGTGATGTCAGAGTGCATTGTTCTGTAATAGCATAAGCACATGAATAAATGTATCCCATTATCCACAGTTTGAGTCTGCCTATCATTCCTGATCTGTGCTGTGGCAGTTTTTGCCACGTGCCTGAGGGGGACACACACAACACACACACACACAAAAGTCTCCTGGCCTGTTGTTCCTGGGTCAAAAAGATACATCAGCTCCACTGCCAATTTCCCCTTTGACAATGTATCAATCCCCCCTCAAATTCAAGCTTTCCTCTAATGGCCCATTTGAATGTATCAATGGGGCACCCAGAGGGCATCTTATTGGGGGAGAGATGCAAAAACTGCTCCTCTGAAAGCTTTCATGGGCCTAGGACCACCTTGGCCTAATGGCCCTGAGCCGCAGGTGCCCATATAACCCTTGCGCAACTGGGCAAACCCAGGACGGGCAATCAACCAGGCAGCGCATGTAGGAGTCCCGGTCCGCATCGCCACTTGACCGACAGGAGTCGGGATCCTCCTGACCACTGATGCCACAGGCAGCTGCGAGAAGGGTGATGGCCACACCAACAAGCCCAACCGGGGTATTTTCTGGAGTCATCTCGTGCCCTCACGAAACCAGGGTTTCAAAGAACGCTGCACAATGTAGAAATTTTAAAACTCTCAAGGCAGCGCTTCTTGAAACCCTTGAGGATTCGGAGAGGAGCCCCCGGTTGACAAGCGGCCACCATTCTGCTCGCGGCTGAAGGACCTGTGGGTCAGGGGTGATCGGCCAAGAGTGGAAGATGTCGTCCTCCAGGTAAGTCAAGAGCTCTTGCCATGCCCTATCCCCTACCCTCCTTGACCCTTCCCTTGCCCCCTCTCCTTCCTGCGATGGTGCCAATGCCATCCCTCCTCTTCCCTTCTGCAGGTGTGTGGCCGAGCGGAGGCGGAGGGAGGAAGGGCACTGTGCCAGGTCGCCCTCTCCACATCCTCGGGGGACGAGGAGTCCCCGAGGGTGGGCCACAACCGACCGCTGCTGTGGCCCCTCCGCAGTCAGAGCAGGCTCCTCTGGCAGCAGGAGGTCCCCAGGGTGAGGGGTGGGGGTTGCTGACTGCAGCCCCCACGACACTTGTGGCCCTCCTCTGCAATGCCGACATGGTAAACTGGGGCCTTTTCTTCTTCTTTTGCAGGGCTTGAAGTCTTTTGCTGCTGTTGCCACCGCCGAGGAAAGGAGCCTGGCCTGAGCCGCCGCCTGCCTGCCTGGCGAGCCAGAGGACTGGGGCCCTGGATGCCAGGCCATGGATCGCCTCCTTCAAGCCCGGCAGCGAGGTAAGGTGGAGGGTGAAACCAGGGAAGGGAGTGGGGGCACCCAGAAACCCGCCGTGGGAGTGGTGTGGCTCCACAGGCTGATCCCTAAACCATCCTCTTTCTTTTTCCCCCGCAGAGAACCGGACGGAGGGAGGTTGGCTGCGATGAGGAGCGTCAGGCGAAGATCGAGGAGAGAGTGGAGGGCATCGAAAAGACCCTCCAAAGAAATCCTCCGCTGGCTGCCCGCCCCACCCCCGCCTCCCCCTCCCTGAAGCAGCTTCCCTTCCTGCCCCCTCGCCATCGCCCCCCTTCACACCACCCTGTCACCATCCACCTTCCCTTGTAATAGTTGTAAATAAGATTTTTATTGTTGTATTAATAAAAAGTTTATTTTTTAAAAAAACTTGTGTGGTTCATTATGCGCAACTGCGGCAGTATGCCTGTGTGTGTGAATGTGACAGCTTAGGCGGCAACTGTGCCCTCTAAACCTAGGCAGGAGTGCTGTGAGGTAGCAATGATGCCAAACTCTGTCCTTCCAGGCGTTTGGACTTCATCTCCCAGAATCCCAGACCACAGGCAAGGTGGGCTGGGGCCTTCTGGGAGTGAAGTCCAAACACCTGGAAGGACAGAGTTTGGACATTGCTGGTTTGGGGACCAGTGAGGCAGGCATGGGGGAGGAGGGAAAAGAAGGGTAGAATAGATTAGATAGGCTGGGAGGGAAAAACATACCTGGGAGGCAAATGATGTCTTATGGGACATCATGGGACCTAGTGCCTTTGTCGTGCCCCTGCCCTTGATATCCCAGGCCCCCTCTAGTTGCCCTTTGCCTTTGGGGGCGAGTTGTGGGCGGTGGGGAACTGCCATCGAGTCACTGAAGAGGCTGGAGATGCCCCAGTAAGAGGCTGCTGCTGAGACAGTTCCACCTCCATGGCAACTCCCTGCTCCTCAGCTGGAAGGATGCTCTTGCTGGGGGCTCCTGCGGCCCAACCCCCTTCCTCCACGCCCCTGGGGACAGCCCTGCCTCTTCCACCCTGCTCCCTAACTTACCTACCTCGGCGTCTCGGGCCACCTGCCCTCCCCTATGATCTCCAGCATTGCCTGCCCAATAGAACAGTCTGCGCGTCCAAGGTGTGTTGAGTCGCCTCTGCTCCTGGACGTGGGTCTCGTGATGTTGGTCTGACCTGTCATTGCTCTATCTGGTTCTGAACGGCCCTCTCTTGAAATCCCAGTGCCACTCTCTTGAACTCTTCCGTGTCCCTCTCGTGAAATCCGTGCCCTCTTGAAATCCCAGTGCCCTTCCATGATCTCCCTGCGGTACTGTCTGCCCCTCTCCCTTCCTCAGAGGCTCGCTGCCCTGCTCCATCAGTGCTGTCATGTGCTCTGCTGAGCAAGCCTTGAGCTGATCCACAGCCGCCACATTCTAGTAGCTGGCTGACGGACGCACCCTTTCTTCTTGGTGCAAGTCGCTCCTCTGGTGTCATGGCAGCAATGGGGTAGCTGAGCTACTGCTTCTTCTCCTTCTTCTTCTTTCGTCCTCCTACTATGGGACATACAACCAGAAGAGTCAAGAAGCCTGCAGTTAGCAAGAACCCTGAGGGCCATCTAGTCCAACCCCATTCTGCCATGCAGGAACTCTCACCTCCAAAGCTGTGGCAAAGGGTAGAGTTTTCAACCTAAGGGTGTGGGGAAGGAGAGTATTACATGCAAGGGAGGGGTGCCTTGGAATGTGGGACACATGCAGCACATGACCATGCCATGGGACACTCACAATCCTACTTCCCCATGATCCCTGGCCCAGCAATCTTGCAAACATACCAGCATAGTAAGCAGTTGAAAGATACATGCCACAATTGCGCAATTGAGCCATGCAGTTTACCCTATATTATTATTTATTAAACAAACAGGGTTACCTTGCATATTCCTCTTCGGCGCTCGCCCACTGCCACTCGCTGGCGGGTGGCACTGGCCCGGGAGAGAGGTCAGCGGTCACGGTAGCTGCTGGTTGTGGAAGAGGATCCGCACAGATGGTGGTCTCCTTCTGGAGCTCCCGGCCCCAGCAGACATTCGACGGAGCAGGGCGCGGGGGGTCCAGAGGTCTCTGGCTGCTGGAGGAATTGCCCGAGTTGGGGTGTCCTCCTCCTGCCTCCTGCTCCTCATCGTATGACAAGGGACAAGGGTCATCTCTGCCCTGTGCCCACCCGGGGCCCACATCTTCCCTTCTCCCATTTCCCCCCCTCCCCTCTCCCGCGGGCCCTGGCGCATCTTACCGTGAGGGGGCATCACAAGGTCTTGGGCACATTCAAGGTCCGGGGTCTCGTCCCTCCTCCCCACCACCACAGGCTCCGCTCTGGCTGGCGGGCCCCCGGGACCCTCACACCGCTCCCCACTGGTGGCTGTCTGTTGGGTCTGATGCTTCCATCACTTTTATGAAGCAGGCAGCTCCTTGTAAAAGGGCAGGGGGGTGGCCTTCTTAGTACCTCTCGCCTCCGCCGGGCATGCTCTGTATAGTTTGTACAGTGGTACCCCAGGATACGAATGCGCTGCCTTACGAAATTTCCGGGTTACGAAAAATCCTAGAAAACTGTTCCGGGTTACGAAGGTTATTTCGGGTTACGAAAATTTTTTTGGTGCTTTTCGGCGCTTTTTCGCACGAAATCGCGGCTTTTCGCTATTGAGCGCCTATGGCTTTTTCGTCGCTTACGAAGGATTTCGGGTTACGAACGCGGCGGCGGAACGAATTAAATGTCGTAACCGGGGTACCACTGTATTGAGATTTCAGCGATTTGCATTTCCGGCGACATTCTCCCAACTTCTGCTGTGGCCCTTGGCCGTCATGGCCTCTGCCACCTCTTGATATGTCTCAGAGTTCAGGTAGGACTGCTCCAATTTCTCCAGAATGATTGGCTGGGACCATATAGCTATGAGGTCGCCGTCTCCGCATGAGACCAAGACGTCCCCCCTCCCTTTTTCGGGGTGTCTGGTGGATGGCTGAGCCATCCTGCCGGGTGGCAAAGGGGAGCCACCCACACAGCTGTGCCAGGAGCAGCCCGAACTGTGCCCGTCCCCAGGTGAAAAGGGCGCAGGATGTGTGTGTAGGGGGTCACTTTAAATTCCACTTTCCCTTCATCACTTTCTACAACCAAACATCCCCCGGCAAAACTTACAACTTCCCGCGATTCTAGCAATGCATGCGCACATGCAGCTCTAGGGTTAGGGTTACGGTTTTAAAATGCGCTGCAGCTGTGCGGCAGCTTCCACACCTGCATGGCATCGGACGCTGCAATTAAAGCCTGACTGCAAACCACGCATGTCCCGGGACCCGCACCGCTCATTATGCGACGCAGCAGACACGGAGCTTTTAAATGGGCACTTAAATTTGCGGTGTGGCATTGTGGCGTATCGGTGCAGCAGCTATAGACGGAGATGCGCACGTATGCCGCTTATCAAATAGAAGCGGGGAAAAGCAGCACCTTTTTAATGCCGCTTCTTCTCCCGCTTGGGCGTGCGGATGGCGTGTTCATGACGGCATCAGGTAAGGGGCCTGATGTCATGAACACACCCCTTTTTTGCCCGCTGTATCCCGCCTGAGTCTCTCTCTCTTCCAGACTCCCAAACTATACTGCCCCTCTCTGGACCTATCAACCCTTTCTTGGTCTATGATCAACACCCCACTCTAACAAATGCGGTGTCCCCCTCAGGAACTTCTGGAACACAGTCCTCGCTTGGACTCTACTGTTGCCCAACTGAACACCAGCTTCATCCTTCAGGATTCCAAACCAACTGCCAAGCAGAATCTTCAAACTCCTCACGCAGCACCTGATTGGCTAGGGTCTCTGGCTTCTGGATTGGGCTGGTTTGGGGAGTCAGTTCATCACAGTTTAAAGAGAGAAAAAGGCGGAAAACAATGATTTTGTAGAAAATCTGTGAATTATGGGAAAATAAGGAAGAATTTCACAGATATGTGTTTATGGTTCCAATGTCACCTCCAACATTCTCCCCCCACTATTAGTCACTCTGTAGATCTCCCTTTTCCTAAGCACACAACACACTGACATACATGGCTCACAGAACTCCTCTTTGCTCTACTTCTACTTTGGGTGACTCTACTTGTGATGTGATGCATCCTTTTCTCCTGGCTTCCATGGACACTTCTTAATTCATTCATCCATTTCTGGATTCTAGACTTGTGGTATCAATAATATTTATGTACAATAATATCCAAAATCCACAAAATGGTGACACTTTTATTGGGCCAACCAAAATGCTCAAATACATGATGTAATCTTCAAAGCTACTTGTCTTGTTCATCAGACAAGGGTATTAAAAACCATACGGACCAAACTCCCCCCCCCCCCCCCCCGACAGTTTTAGAGACACAGTCCTACATTTTGTCAGATGAGCTGTGTTTCAGTTAAAATGGTATTGGGGGGGGGATATCCAGGCAGGCAGAGGCCATTCCTTTTGGCCATGTGGGTTCTGGGAGACAAATAGGTCTATACAGAGATTTCAGTTGCACAGGATGGTGAGTTAGAATATGATGGTGTTCACTATTAAGCTGACCAAATCTCCCTGCCCAGTAGTTAACAATGTGGGTACATTATCTCTGACTCATGGCCACCCTAAGGTGATGCTATATGAGGTTTCTTGGCAGATGTTGTTCAGAGTTTTGCCCTTGCCCTTACTCTGAAGCTGAGGGAGTGGGACTTACAAAAGCCCACCCAAGGGGTTCCACAGCTGAGTGGGAATTTGAATCCTGATTTCCAGAGTGATAGTTCAACATTCACTGCAACCCTACATCAGCAAACTCTCTGTGGTTTTGTACTCAACCACACAGATCAGCAGAACACATGGGGGAGGTAGGAAAACTTCCCATGTGAGATTTTCTGTGCTCTTATTCCCAATAGGAGCTATGGAACAGATATTCCTTCTGTTGAAGGTGGTGGTTATTAGGAAGGTATCTGATCATCATTAAAGAAATATTCATCAAATGTTACTGCTTTTATGTGGTTGGCTTCTTGGGTATATTTAATCACAGATTATGCTCTATCTGGAGTACCATTTCTTACTATTTCTGTTTTTAACATGACAGAAATTACTTTTAAGGCCAGCGTTACTTTATTTAGTTAAATGTTTGCAAATTTTTGAAAGATGACAATCTGTAAGAACATGAGACTTGTCTTGCAGCATTTGGCAATGGTCCATTTGCCCAATGATTTTTCTTTGCAATAGAAGAAAACCAGAAACTGACATAAAAAAAAATAGGATGATCTCCTTTTAAATTCCAGGTAACTGCTACTCCAGTCTGTACTGCATTTGAAATGCCAGGTTTCATTATACTATCATCAGCAAGAACTGTGTTGAGCCTTGTTATGCATCATACTAGAGGAAAATAGGTCCCATTAACATTAAGAAGACCTCCGATGGTAAGAAATGTTTGACAATGGAATACATTGCCTTGGAGTATAGTGGAGTCTCCTTCTTAAGGAGAGTTGGTTGGCCATGTGTCCAGAGTGCTCTGATTGTGTATTCCTACATGGCAGGGTTTGGACTAAATGGCCCTTGTGGTCTCTTCCAACTCTATGGTATACAATTCTATTTGATTTTGTCGTATAGTCTAGTAAATCATCTGGTGTGTCCTCTCTAGCTTGCATTCCCCCATGAGCTGAGTCAAATGGGACAGAGCTTGATTAAAACAATACCGACTGTTTAACATTCCCCTTTAGCGCTGTTGTGGTTTGAGTGTTGGACTATGACTCTGGAGACCAGGGTTTGAATCCCTGCTCAGCCACAGAAACCACTGGGTGACTTTGGGACAAGTCACACCTCTCATTCCTCACAGGAAGGCAATGGCAAACCAGTGTTGCAAGAAAAACCCCCATGATAGGATCATCATAAGTCAGAAATGACTTGAAGGCACACACCAACAACCATTCTGCTACATAGCCCATATAAACATTGGTTGTTAGTTGAACAAGAGGATTTTTTTGGTGCTTAGAGATACACTGCACTTTTGTTATGAGCCCTTTCTTATAGCATTTATGATGTCCTCAAGTAAACTTAGAGGGGAATGTGCTCAACAGCTTACGCCAAGACACGTTAAGAAATAATGTTTACTTAGTGACGTTCTCTCCTGTCACCATCATATTTCATAATGGTTGCATTGCTCTCACCATGTTGTTTGGCTTCACTGTGGGAGATGCCGATAGTGACCTGGAATGATCCAGGTAGCGGCTATACATATCTAGCAAATGGGAAGTTCAATATGGAAGGCCATTTAATTGTCAAACAGCAAGCAAAAAACAGTGTGGGACATGTGTGCTATTTAGTTTTGTTCTGATATTTCCTGAGAACTTTGTCTGATTGTGCAGGATTTAAGGGTGAGCCATGAGATGCCCAGTTTGTTGACAACATCTCATTATCTAGAGTGATTAATTTAGAGTAAACAACAGAGAACCAACTGTGGGAAGGGACAATGGTGAAAGTAAGCAGAGCAAAGTGATGTGCATTGGGCAACATTCCTTTCCTCCCCTTTCACATATATCAGAAATCAAAAGGAAGCAGAATTAACCTCTAGTCTCATTAAACATTTATACAATCTGTTTATGTGACCATAAATGGGATATTGAGTACAGGATGCAGAAAGCATATCACAGAGCTGGAACAGGGGTTGTACAAAAGCTCAGCCCAAGTGATAAAGAAGTTGTGTGAGAAAGCTTGCAATGCCTTGGACTTTTTAGCTTAGAAAACAAATGTGTAAGGGGAGAGAGGATGAGAAGCCTAGAAACATTGCATGGCATGTAGACACAGAGAGAAATAAATATTTGCCCTCAAATCAACAACCCGAGTTTACAAAGTTGAATGTTGGAATATTCAATGTAGATTAAAAAGTTGCTTCAGACCAGGCATGCTTAAACTATGGAATTTACTGTACAAGTTCGGTCTGATATCCTGCTTGGAGGCATATTGCAATGTTCTGCACAGGTGGAATTCCGTACACCTCCCTCTCATGACTGAAACCCCCTCGTATGGCTTTTTACTGCCTGATGGAGAGGGGATGGCAGCAGAACAGTATCCAGGTTGTTTCTTAGGTGGACGCACGAGACGGCCAGTCCCATAGAACATTGTCACTACTGTTTGACCAGATATAGGAACATAGCTGGATGCTGCTTCCCCCCTCCCGCTGCTTCATTCTCCACCAGTCAGTAAATTACCATCTTGGAGTGGGTACAGCACGAAAGATATTAGGGGTAGGAGGTTGGCATGTGCACATGATAACGGATTCCAGTCCTACAACAACCAAACAAGTGAGTTAAGCAGACTTAAATGGGACGTTGTCTATGTATGTATTCAGGACAAGAGGAAAATATTCCTTCACCATTGCAAAAAAACGGCCTTGAGCTCCCGGCTTGAGGATAATGACACAGCATTTCAAGCCTTCACTCTACACAAGGGCTTTAATAACAAGTTACTTACCACCAGATAACCATAACAATAACAACAGAGAGGCATTACTCTTACAACCAACTGTAAACTGACACTCTCTCAGAAGGACCAACTGTCTCACTCTCCCTCAGTGACAGTGTGAGAATGACAGTTGACAGTTGGCATCAACATTCCAATGATGCACTGTTTAAAAATCATGGGTGCGGCAACCTGCGGCCCGCGGGCCGCTCCGGCCCGCGGGAGGCTTTTCGGCCGGCCCGCGGCATCAGCCGCCGCTGCCGCCGCTTGCAACCGGCTTTTGGCCTCTTATGGGCGCCGCCATTTTTTTCTCCCAAATGGCGGCGAAGTCTCGGTGACCTTCCGTGAGGTCGCGCGAGACTTCGCCGCCATTTTGGAAGAAAAAAGGGCGGGGCCCATAGCGGTGAGTCGCGCGCGACCGTCGCGCGAGACTTCACCGCTATGGGCAGCGGGCCTTTAAGAGACACCTGCCGCCCCCAGGAGTCCCCCAAACGGGGCTCCGGAGGTTGGCAGCGGGCCTTAGAGACCCGCTGCCGCCGCTGGAGTCCCCAAACGGGGCTCCGAGGCCCAGCGGGCCTTTAAGGGACCCGCTGCCCGCCCTGGAGTCCTCCAAGAGGACTCTGGCGATGGCAGGGGGTCTCTTAGGGCCCGGCCGCCCCTGGATTCCTCCAAGAGGACCTGGCGATGGCAGGGGGTCTCTTAGGGGCCCGCGTGCGCCCCTGGAGTCCTCCAGAGGACTCCGGCGCAGCAGGGGGTCTCTTAGGGGCCGCTGCCATCCCTGGGAGGTCCCCGGAGGACGCCGGGCGGGGCCAGGGGGTCTCTTAGGGGCCCGCTGCCATCCCTGGAGTCCTCCAGAGGACTCCGGCGCGCGGCCAGGTGGTCTCTTAGGGGCCCGCGGCCGCCCCCTGGGTCCTCCAAGAGGCCCTGGCGGCGGCAGGGGGTCTCGTTAGGGGCCCGCTGCCGGCCCTGGACTCCCCAAGAGGCCTCCGGCGGCGGCAGGGGGTCTCTTAGGGGCCCGCTGGGCCGTCCCTGGAGTCCTCCAGAGGCCTCCGGCGGCGGCAGGGGGGGTCTCTTAGGGGCCCGCTGCGTCCTGGAGTCCTCCAAGAGGACTCCGGCGGACCAGGGGGTCTCTTAGGGGCCCGCTTCTGCCGTCCCTGGAGGTCCTCCAAGAGGCCTCCGGCGGCGGGCAGGGGGTCTCTTAGGGGCCCGCTGCGCGTCCCTGGAGCCTCCAAGAGGCCTCCCGGCGGCGGCACGGGTCTCTTAGGGGGCCCGCTGCCGTCCCTGGAGTCCTCAAGAGGACTCCGGCGACGGCAGGGGTCTCTTAGGGGACGCTGCCAGTCCCTGGGTCCTCCAGTGCTGGCGGCTCCCACCGGCTTTTTTGCCAGCCTCTGACGGGGCCTGGGGCCCTGTTAGGGGCCGGCAAAGAGGGAGTCCTCAGCCGCTGGCAGCCCCCCACCGGCTTTTCTCTGCGCCTCTGACGGGGCCTGGGGCTGGCAAAGATGGGGAGGCCTGGCTCATGGGAGGTGGAAGCTCCACCCCCATCTTTAAGACACCTGGGGGGAAGCGGAGGAGCCCGCTGGTGTGAGCAGCGGGTACAAAAAGCCGGGAAACGGTCTCCCTCCCGGTCCGCCCCCCTCTGCCTCCTCGCCAGGGACCACCAACGCCGACGCCGCTGCTGGACTGTGCCTCTTGCGCACCCGCCCCTGGAGTGCCGGCCACGGACTTGGGGAGCTTCGTCGCTGCGCACCTGCACCAGTTGCGCAGTCTCAGTGGGCGAGGAGGCTTAGAAATAGCTTGGGAGAGAGGATGCCTACAGTGGCTAACCTCTGCTCCATTAACAGCCATAGGAGGGGTGGGGGGAGGATAGGATGCGGGGGATGCCTGGCCGGGGCAACACTTGGTGGGCGGAGCCCCAATGAGGCTGTGGTGGGGGCAGGGGAGGTTGGGCGATGGGAGAATGACTTTCGTTCCAGGGGAAGGCGGGATAGATGCATCATATCTATCACGCTTCCTGTCCCCCTCCCAACCTGAAGACCTGAGGGTCTCTCCAACCGTTGCCACAAACCTGTCGCTGCTCCTGTGCAATGCCAGGTCCGTTAATACAAGCCCACATCCTCCAGGACCTCCTGGAGGACTCTAAGTGTGACCTGGCTTTCATTACTGAGACCTGGCTGGGGCCTGAAGGGATGCTGTGTGGGCTCAGGCCCTCCTGCCGGGTACTCGTGAAGGACCAGCGCAGGTTAGGTGGGCGGGGGGGTGTGTGGCCTTGGTATATAGGAACACCGTGCCCTCACCAGAACCACATCCGACAGACACCTATATCGAGTGTATCTACCTGACCCTAAGCTAGGACAGTCTGGGGATTCTGTTAGTGTATCGGCCACCCCGTGCATTAGCGGACTCCCTTAACAGCTGACACAGTTGGTTGCTGAGCGTGATGTTGGAGTGCCCAGCTCTTCTGTCCTGGGTGACTTCAACATCTCCCTCACGGCCATCTCTGTTCCATCTGGTTGCGGCTCGGGAATTCATGGAAGACCATGACGGCCATGGGCCTGTCCCAGCTGATACAGGGTCCTACGCATTGCGCGGGGTAATACTCCGATTTGGTCTTCTGTTCGGAGGCGGAAATCCGTGGGTGGAAATAGCCAATATTTCCCCCTCGTCATGGACGGATCATTTCCTGGTAGAGGTGAAAATCAAGGGCCTACCCAGATCCCCCGGGGGGTGGTGGGTTAGGATGTACGGATCGAAGGTGATGGAAAACCTGAGAGGTTCAAGAAGCTTAGAGGGGTCATGGTTGAAATTACGGCGACTCTGTTGATGCCCTCACCGGTATCTGGAATAAAGGTCTTCTGGGCTAATACACAGAATCGCTCCAAGCGTCCTCTCAGGCCCGCTTCCAAACGCAAGCCCTGGTCATACGGAAGATCTCGGGCGAGGAAGCGGGTTCTGCGACGACTAGAGTACCGTTGGCGGAAACACCTTGCTCAAACGACGAGACTCTCCTAGACCGACTGTTAAAGGACTACGGAAGAGGCAATACGAGCAACAAAGAAATCGTTCTATGGTGCTCGTATTGCGTCCGCGGAGTCGCGTCCGCAGAGTTGTTCAGGGTGGTCAGGGAGCTATCTCAGCTCCCTCCCGCCTGAACCAGATCCTTGAACCTTCTAAGGGCCTACTGTGACTTGTTTAACGACTTTTTCGTGGATAAAACTTCTCGTTAAGCGAAGGTCCTGAAGGCCGACATTGCGCAGAACCTAGGGTAGAAGTGTCCAGAGCCTCCGTGGACTATGTTACATGGATCAGTTTGAGTTGGTTAGTACCGAGGATGTGGACAAGATCCTCGGAAGTGTTCGGAAAACAATCTGCTCTCTTGATCCCGTTCCCTCATGGTTAGCAGCCCAGGGGGGACCGGCGGTAACACTTGTTTTGCGCCGGTATAATACATCTTTCAGGGATGGGCAATTTCCATCGGATCTCAAATTGGCAATAGTAAAACCGATCCTAAAAAAGCCCTCCCTGACCCCCTGGTTCATAATAATATCGACCTGTTTCGCTGCACCATTTCTGGGAAAGGTGATCGGAGAGGGCGGTTGCGATCCAGCTTCAGTCGGCGGTCTGGATGAAGAAACGGATTATCTGGACCCATTTCAAACTGGCTGTCCGGGTGGGTCACGGGGTTGAGACGGCCAGGGTCGCCCTGGTCGATGATCTCCGCTGGGCAGCGACAGGGGAAGCGTGTCCCGTTGGTGCCTTGGACATCTCAGCGGCTTTCGATACCATAGACCATGGTATCCTTCTGGGGCGCCTGCTGAGGTAGGAATCGGGGGCACTGCGCTCCAGTGGTTCCGTCCTACCTCTCGGGGAGGTCCCAGATGGTGCAGCTGGGAGACGTGTGCCCAGTGAGCGGGGCCCTAAAACCAGGGGTCCCTCAGGGAGCCATCTCTGTCTCCATGCTATTTAACATCTACAAATGAACAGCTGGGAGAGATCACCGGAGACACTGGCGCGCGGGTTCCAGTACGCTGATGACACCCAAATCATTTTCTCTATGTCTCCGACGGAGGCAGTGACTGGGGATGGCGTCTCTCCTCGTGTGGCTGTAGAGTCAGTTAATGGGCTGGATGAGGGAAAACCGACTCAAGCTAAATCCAGAGAAACGGAGGTACTAGTGATAGGTTCCCCGGTCCAGGAATGGCGGTGGTTCCACCTGTTTCTGAATGGGGTCACGCTCCCCGTGAAGGACTCCGTGCGCAGTCTGGGGGTGCTTCTGACTCTTCCCTTCACCTGACTGCTCAGGTGAATGCGACGGTCAAGAGTACCTGTTATCAGCTTCGGCTGATCGCCAGCTGCGCCCATACCTGGCCCAGAGGGACCTTGAAACTGTTGTACATGCTCTGGTAACTTCGAGATTGGATTTCGTAATGTACTCTACATGGGGCAACCCTTAACAAACCGGAAGCTACAAATGGTGCAGAACATGGCAGCTCGCGTGGTCACTGGCGCTTCCAGGGCCAGCCACATAACACCTGTGCTTAAAGATCTCCATTGGCTGCCCATTCGCTTCCGAGCTCAATATAAGGCGTTGGTTTTACCTATAAAGCCCTAAATGGCTTGGCCCCAGGATTTCTGAAGGACCGCCTCTCTCCGTACATTCCGCCTCGCACCCTCAGAACATCTGGGCACAACTCCTGAAGGTGCCTGGGGCCAGGTTAGCTTCTACTGCAAGAAGGACCTTTTCCACGGCTGCCCCAGCCCTTTGGAATACGCTACCCTGGAACTCCGCTCATCTACCACCCTGGCCCAATTTAGGAAGGGTCTCAAAACCCCCTATTCAATCAGGCATTCCCCGATTAAATATCCTGTGGGCCTCCCTCCTCTCTCGTGGCCGTGAGGTTGGGCTAAGGGGCTTTTTATGTTTTTAAGATTGTTGTATGTGTCTGTTTTTAACCTTGTATGTTATTTGCACACTGGTGCACCCTGTAAGCCGCCCTGATCGCTTGGAAGGGCGGGATACAAATAAAAATTTTATTATATTATTTATTATCACGTGGCCCCGCCCCTCGAGGGTGGACGCTCCGCCCCCGGCCCCCCAGTCGCCTGAGGGAAAGCAACCCGGCCCCCGGCTCAAAAAGGTGCCTACCCGTTAAAATGCTGACACATATAACTGCCACTAGAGCTGTAAATACTTCCACAACAGCTCCCCCTAGTGGCCACATCCATGGTCATTTTATCGGACCTGTTTACCATGGTCCTGACAATTCAGATGTCTCTTTCTTTTGTCATGAACATGTGAATAATCTCACCACACATTCTGGGTATGTTGTTCACATATTTTTTATTGGACCAGCATCTCTCGCATATCTCTCTGTATTCTGTTGCTCACATGTGCTTGCCAGCCCGGCACTTCCCATGCAAGGTGTGCCGGCAAACCCAGGGATCTTGAGGTTAGGGCGGACAACACTCCTGCTTCTCCCTGGAGCCACTGGTTACCAAGAGATTGTTGGGGGGGGGGGAGATGAGAGAGGGAGAGTCCTCCTCTCCCCTTTTGGAGGAGAAAAATGCAGCGGGGCATGCAGAGTTAATCCTGGGTTTATTTACATTGGTTATTTACACGGCCAACAATAAATTTTAAAAAAATAAACTAGGAAAAACACCCTATATCTCAGGTTAAGTGGGGTTTTTTTTTGGCAAACCCCCCCCCCCCCCCCAGGTCAAACTTCATCAGGTGCATTCAGGTTGCATGTGAACACAGAGATTCAACCTGGATTCATCCTGGATTATTTTCACCATCTGAATAACCCCTAAGATTATCAGCGTCAACAAGTCCATGTCTATATACAGTATTTCTCCAGCTTCAGAGGCAGTGTGCCTTTATTCCAGTTGCTGGGGAAGTCAAGTGGGAGGATACTGTTGCTGCTGCGCACTTGTATATAGCCGGTGGTTTTATCCAGTATGCCTCTTCTTTTTTATATGCTCTTTTGCATGTAACAGTGTTTAATTCCAACATCTCTTATGCTTTATGTTAATTACAGTGGTACCCCGGGTTCGAAAGTAATCCGTTCCGCGGAGCCTTCGTAACCCGAAATCTTTCGCAAGCCGAAATTGCCATAGGCCGCTAGCGCGTGGAAGCCCGCGATTCCGTGTGAAAAAGCGCCGAAAAGCACCAAAATTTTTTTCGTAACCCGAAAAAAAAAAAAACGTAACCCGAACAGTTTTTTTCTAATGGATTTTTTTCGTAACCCGGAAATTTCGTAAGGCGGTGATTTCGTATCCCGGGGTACCACTGTATTAGCATATGTTTTATCTTCAGTCTTCAGTCACTATTGCACTTAGATTGCCAGGCTGAGAATGGGGTTGGGTTCCTATAGTTGTAATGGTTTGCAGATCCTTGATCAAGAAGAGGGACTATGCAGTCAGCTGGAACTATGTCATGTTTCCTCTTTCTCCTGCAATCCATCTTTTAGTTGCTGTAATCCCCCCCCCCCCGAATAGCTGATTGCTTGTTAGTGGAAAGTAGGGTTGGGGTGGTGGTACAGAGAAGCATCCAGGGGGGATGTTTCTGTAGCTGGGCACACAGCAATAATGTCACCCTCATTTATGCATGTCCACTTGAAATTTGCACTAGTTTATTCCCACTGCTATGATTCTGTCTTGGGTTGCCAGATCTTAGGGCCTTGCCTGAGGTTTTGTGCGTCATCTGAAGATCAAAGATGAGGGTACACATTTTCCAGTTTTAATAGGCTCCGCTCTGGTCAAATCCAACAGTTAACTGGGTTCAGAAATTCAGGCACCAGTAGTTAAAACTCAGCAAAGCTTTATTTAGTAATTATAGTTCCACACTAGGGACATTAATTTCAGAGCTAAACAGCAAGCATTAACATTGCTGTATTAAAACACACACAATTTAAAAATACTGGCAGGCTGGAATTTCACTTGTCACATACTCAAAACAACTCTGGTTCTCTCCTTTCCTATACCGCTCCTCCATTGTTCTTTCCTCCTGTGTCTTCTCAGCTGAATGACACTGGATGTTACTGTCCAGGCCTGTTATTATACCACCTGTGTGATAACCATACAATTACATTAATTGTTACACTGCATATCACAGTACCTTAGTCTGCTTCTAAATTAATTGCAGGTAAGATGCAAACAAAGCTACTGATATCTGGCCAAGAGGAAAGGGCAAATCTCCTGTGGTGCGCAGAGCACCCGGCTGACCAATCAGAAGGCAGCTGAGGTCCAACCAATAGAATGTGAGCTGGGACTTTTGAACATTCCATGTGTCTGTTGGTTTTGGCAGTTGGAATGTTGACAGTTGGGATTTGACAGTTGAGGGAACAGTTGAGTCCAAGAGAGGACTGGGTTCCATGAGTTCCAGAGGGAATAGTCAGTTAAGGCTAGGAATCCTGAGAATGAGGGTTCCAGGGATAGAGAAGGATGGTTAGGGGTAGAGTCTGAGTGGGAAAGGGCTCCCTACCATTTCACTTCCAGGATTCTAGGAAAGGGAGTGGCTGGAGTGTGATATCCTGTGGGATAGTGTTAGCTTTGGTGACTGTTAGGTCTAATTTTAAGAGAGGAACTTAATAGAAAGATTGAGTGACTCTTAGGCCCGTTACAGACGGGCGTAAAATATGTCCTGGGGACGTACTAGGGTTAGGGAAAGTGCGTGCCTTACGCACGCACCTAACCCTAGTACGTTCCCAGGATGTACAAAATGGCGACGCTCTATACACATAGGGGCTGCCATTACGAAGTCACGAACGTGCTGCCTCAAAATGGGGCAGGCGGCGCGGACGTGATGTCTTTTCTGCGGTGCTAGAAGGAGCTCCGAAATGGAGCTCCTTCCGTGATTTACGTCGCTGGCGCAGCCTTTAGACAGCTGCGCCAGCAACGCAAGGGAGAAAGGGGCCAAGTGGCCCTTTCTCCTTCTCCCCGCCGCCGTCGGGTGTCCTTGGGGCATGAAGCCTCAAGGACACCTTTTTCCAGGCCATGGGGAAGCGGCCTTTTGCCGCTTCCCTGTGGCCTGGGAAGCGGCGGATCAGGGCCTCGGGGGCTGCTGCTCTGGCAGCTGAGGCCCCAATCTGGCGGGGAAAGGAGCGCCTACAGGCTGCTCCAAGGTGCGGTCTGTAACGCACCTTAGTTATAAGAAACTGGTGATTTAGATAAAGATTTATAAACCCAACAGTAACTATAACAAAGTAGAAAGTAACAATTACATAAGATATTATATTAAAACCAACACTGTTAAACCTTCTTGTAAATAAAGTTTATTTGTTTGATTCAAGAAGGACACGCCTGGACTTGAGTTAATACCATGCTACTCACAATACAAAACACGGGTGGCAGTGGTGGGAAACAAACTCCCAGGTGCCTGCCATCATAGAAAAGGATTGTGGTTTGGGTGTGCATCACATAATTTGCTGGCATCGTTAGGGTGAAGGCTGACTGGACAGGGCCTTTACATAATTGGGTGGCACAATAGAAAGGTTGTTCATTACATCTCCAGCTTGGCCAAGGAAGCAGCAGCTTACTATAACTTGTAAGGCTTAATTAATTTGTTGCTGTGACATGGGAAGGGAGTCTACCTATTTATTTAGTCAGCTTCGCTCCCTGTTCTTGTGGTACTAGGGCTCACCTTCTGCTCTTCTTTGCATTCATCCTCTAGTTAGAAGCCATTTAGACTTCTCAGACAGATTACATCTAGTAATTCTCATCTAGTGCCTCACAAGATTACAAATTGCACAATTTTGTCAGGTGGTGCTAGAGTTACCAGTTAAGAATCATCTCAGGCCCTGAGGTTTCTGGGACAAAACCAGAGACCTAGGGATGAATTGAATGTTGCTTTCACCATCTCTGCAAGTGAGTGAGATGGAATATTTCCCTCACTTCACCTTGATTTGGGAATAGCCCCCTTTGCTACAATTTCTGCCTTAATTTCCAAATAGGAAAACATATTTTATTTCTCTTATAGTCCCTCTCTATGTGTTTGAATGACAAGCTGTGAACAACTGTGCTTGGTATATAACACATAACACACCACCAGGGGCCATCCCTAGGTCTCTGGTTTTGTCCCAGAAACCTCAGGGCCTGAGATAATTCTTAACTGGTAACTCTAGCACCACCTGACAAAATTGTGCAATTTGTAATCTTGTGAGGCACTAGATGAGAATTACTAGATGTAATCTGTCTGAGAAGTCTAAATGGCCCTCCTTAAGCTGCAGATCCCAGGATTCCATATGGTGGATCAACGGCAGTTAAACTGGAATGATAACCTATAACTGTGTAGTGTGAAAGGGCTCCTTGTTTTGCTAATGGTGCCTCTCTCCAGCTTTCTCTGTGTTCAACTCTCCAATTTCAATTAAACATGGATGGGTTTTCCCCCTCTGCCACAAGACTGGCAAACATGTTTTGGATTTATAGTTTTTTGTGGGGTTTTCGGGCTATGTGGCCATGTTGGATTTTATTGCTATAGCTAAAAAGGACACATATGCTGTTGGCAAGAGTTCTCAGGTCATGGCCTCAGGAGTCCAAAAGAAAAGGAAGTAGGAACAATGATGTGGCTGATGTAGCACATCTGTTGTGTTAATAGAATCCGAAAGGTGGATGGAAAATCGGTGATAAGAGGCAGATCACCATAGTTACATGTTATGGAATCATTGGAAGCAGCAGTTCAGAGAAAAGTAAATAATTGGTTATTGTGCCTGGGTCCCCCCTCCCCCCCATAATGGAATGGTATTCAAGGGTAGAATGTATTTTTAAGTTGCTAAAAACTGTTGTCCTGCTATGTATAATAAAAAAGGTAGAATCACAGGATTATCGAATCACAGAATATTTTACTTATAACTTCTTTGAAATGTAGCATATGTTGTTTGTTGCTGTGTGCCTTCAAGTTGTTTTTGACTTATGTAACCCTTCGTGGTCCTCTTTCCAAGTACTAACCAGGCATGACACTAGATATTCCTAGAGAGAACATATTAATAAAATCCATGAAAAATAAAATCTGTAAAAGTCAAATGTGGAGGTTCGGGTGTAATTATATAATTTCCTTAGCCATTCTAGACTGGGTCAGCCAGAAAAATCAGCAGTAGCAAAACATGTTATAAACCATCCTGGGCATAAAATACTATTTGAAAATACTGAAATTCTGGACCATGCCAACTACAATCAGGTCAGAATGCACAGGGAAGCCACTGAAATCTATAAACACCTGGACAACTTCAACAGGAAAGAAGACACCTTTAACAAAGTTTGGCTACCAGTCCTGCAAAACACCAAAATTAAGACCCAGCCCATGCAAATGAAAACCAGCCAGGAACAGGGAGATTTCCCAGAACACAATGGATCATTAATTAAATCGACACCCAGAGGCCTTCCCATGCAACAACAGACCAACACCGAGATTCACATGTAAATCACTTGCTCTCAACCAAGGGTCACACATTATGTATACTCCCCTCACTCCCATGCCAGCATTCTCTAAAGATGCCAGCCACAGATGCTGATGAAACATCAGGAAAAAACTCTTCCAGAACATGGCTACATAGCCCAAAAACACCACAAAAAGCTATGGATTCCAGCCCTGAAAGCCTTTGACTTTACATTGTATATTTTGTTGTTCCAAAAACAACATTAGGACAATCATATCTTCTTTTATAGATTTACACTTGAAAAGTTCCCTGTAGTATTTTAAAAATTAACTTTTAATTTGATTTTGGTCTGAACAAATATTGACTTTTTTGCCATATTAATTTCTTTACCTTGTCCTTGTTTAATTTCCAAGCCAGCCATCTGCCATGTTTATTATCGAATTCAAATGGACTTTGTTTTGCATATTTTTTACACCAGTAAGTTGGTGTATAGTGAAGGCGATATCCAAATGTGTCCATCTAACAGCAAAATAGATCCTTCTGTCTCCCCTCTCCCGCATCTGCTCAGGAGAAATGAGGAAACTTTTAGAACAGATTTGAAGAGTGGCATGTAGAAGGGACCAGCAGTGAGGAGATAATGGCTAATCCTATTGTAGAAATACAAGTCCTCTTATAGTACAATGGATGTAGTTTATAAGTGACACTGATAACACTGCCTTTCTCAACCATTTTATTGCAGAGGAACCCTTGAAATAATTTTCAGGTCTCAGGGAAACCCTGTATAGATGTTTTTCCTCCCAGTCATGATCTTTCATGGAATCCTTAGCACCCTCTTGTGGAATCCTCAGTTCCAGGAAACCTTGGCTGAGAAACTCTGGATTAATATCTGTTTTGTTAATCTCATGTATTTGACCAATATCGCAAAGCAGTGGCACTTCTACATGACAAACAGTCCGTTAAGAGTTTCTAGCCTATCCATTTTAGAATGGATGGGAAGCCAAGCAAAACATACATTCAAAAGTCCTGGTTTATTAGACTTGGGTAGATATCTGTACATTGGTCTAAAAAAAACAACCCTAAACTATTTTTGCTTACTCTAAATTAACGACTGAAAATAAAGGAAATCTATCCTTACGGATTTCCATAAATTCCAAAGATATTCAAGAAAATGGAAGAAAGAGGACTCATTTTCTTAGATACCACTGCTAACTTCTAATCTTGGAATTTCTGGTGCCTGCCAGAAAGTTCTTCACACCTCATCATTAAGGTTCATTCTTACCAAGGGCTTAGAAATGCTTTCCTCATGTTCTTATTTTCCCTGTTCCCTTTTAACCAGTTGACAAGCACAAAATTAGTTGGGGGGTGGATTTATATCCTGCCCTGCTGTGATAATCTTTTGCTCTGCAGTCCACACAGTTCCAGAGCTTGTTAGGATAAATGGAATGCTCAGATTGGATGGCACAGGGGACATTACATTTTTTTCTCTTAGAAGCACAAAACAATTCATCCAAGTGCTTATGGCAGCTGCAATGGCTTTATTTTTCTGGTAACCATAGCAGCTAATGTTCAAGTGTATTTCTTGCTCTTCCTCTGTGTATGTGAGTCTGAGGAAGGGAGGAATCCCTAGTTGTATTAACATTAAACCTGACTATTGTATATCATTTATAGAAAAAAACTGTCTGCCTTGGGTCATTATGGAGCATTTATTCTTCTAAGAGCTTTTTTTTGTCTGACTTTTGCTTTTACAATTTTTCATTTTTAAAAGCCCTCCTACCCCTTTTTCCATTAAGTCTCAGGGAATTTTGTTATTAATTTCTTCAGTGAATTTTGCAAGGGAGAGTTCCAAGTGATTTGTAATGCAAGCTCAATGAAAACCAAACTTTTTTTTTTAAAACCATTTCAGGGAAAAGGAGTTTCGGCATAAGAGACAAAGTCTGACATTAGAGGAAAAAGTCAGAATTACTGTTAGTATTACCCAGATCCCTGAACCCTCTCATAATAAATCAATTTCAAAACAAGATGTTGGCATTTTATGAGACTTTCTAAATGTTTAACAGCTGTTTTTCATATACAATATATTGAATGTACAGTAAAAATGTATCTTTTCCTCTCCACCCAGATGAGCTCATTTCCCTTCATCAACGTTTATTCTCTTGAGGTGGTGAAAATGCAGTCAACATATGAAACATAAATTTCACGGGTGCTTGTAAATATTTCAAGATCTCTGCTTTCTGAACATCTTGATGAGTGAAGTGGATAGTTTTGTGGATCTCCTATATATGGAGATCCGATGCAATGTGCTTTGGTTGCTTCTTTTTGCTTTCCTGACACTTACAGTTTAAGATCTTAGAGCAGAGATGGGATACCTGTGGCCCTCCAGTTGTTGAACTATAATGACCAGCAACACTCACCATTGTCCTGGCTAGGAAGGGCTAATGAGATTCCAACAACATCTGGAGGGCTTCGAGTTTCCTATTCCTTCCCTTAAAAAAGATGTGGTTTTTAATAAGATGTGCACTGTCACAAATCTAGTTTCAAGTAAATTTTTAGTGTTAGATTTCATCAAGGCTACAAATTGGTTTTTCTGGAAATAAAAACTTGCGAGCTTTTTGATTACAGTCCATATTCACAATAACTTACTTAATCTTTGAACCAGATGAAGTTACTGAGCATTTTTCAAAGGCAGCGTCATAAGGACCATTATAGTAATCCAAATGAGATGTAACTATGTAAAGAAAATCTCCCATGAGGCTAAAAACAAAACAAAACAATTTTGCTCAAAATAAATTCAAGATATTTTGGCCCAGTTATGTTTTGATATCTTCATAAAGGGTCTTAAAGACAAATACATTAAATTAGGGTGTATCCAGACTGAGTAAAAGGATCAGAAAGTCCCAGATTTTATTCCTGTTCTCTTTTAATTTTATTTTGGAGATTTATAGGGCTTATTCAGACAGGGGAAAAGTCACTGGATGCGTCAAGACTTTCCGGTTCTTTTTGTTTTGATTTTATTTGCATTTTCATGGTTCTGCATCCAAATTCTTCCTTGAAATATCATGGGTTTCACTCTCGCCACCCTTGCATGTGTCTTCCCCCCTCTCTTTTCTACTGATCACCTGCCACATTGACCCAAAAATAGATGGGCCAAAAGGAGTGATTTCTGGCCACTTTGGGGGCATGTCATCCAGATGATGCATGCCCTTGACACAGTCAGAAGTAGTCTGAGGCCACCAGCAAAAGGAATGTCAAAAATTTGGTCCTTGCCAGTGGCTTGTTTGGAACTGTGGCAGCAGCCTGATTTCAGAGTGGGCTGTCCAGTCACCATGAGCCCTGGCTGATTGCGGGCTCTCCAAGCTCTTGGTCTGCTTTGGTCCATTGAAGCTCGAGCAATGTTTTAAAAATTGCCTTTCACCAGTTTCCACCATTTAAATTAACATTCAGGAATTATAGTCAAAGTATTAAAGTGCTTTTGCAATAATATGCTAGTTAAGCATTCAGATATTTTTCTTTTATTGTTAGCATTGCTCTTTCCTTTGTTTGATCTCTGTTGAATCTGATGTCCTGGGAATGATTTTTGTGTTTCTTAGTGGCAGCCATTTTATTCCATTTCCTGGATAATACATACAGACAATAATAGAGAAGTGCATTTCATATGGGTTTAAAATGCATCAATGCTGGAAGGTGCTTTAAAAAGTCTCTGATGATACTGGGACTGTCAGAAAATATTCTGGAATCGACAAAAAGTAATACAGATCTGTAAAATAAAATTAGAGCAAACAGGAACAAGATTGGAGATGTTTTGGATTTTCCCATCAGTGTGAATGAACCCACTTTTTGTTTATCCCACAATATTTTCTGTCTGCTCCTGGTACAAAGACTTTTCATACCAGCTCCCCAGGGCAATTTATTTTAACCCAGTATAAAATTATAAAGAACAGGAACAAAATCTTAATTGTATAAAATAAGCAGCCATGATTGAAAAGAATGTATATCTTTAATCAAACATGTCTTAGTTGTCAGTTGAAGTCTGAGCCAAAATGTTTAGCCCTTAACTTGGAATAAAACCTATACGCTTTTTTGGCATCCTGCGTTGTTCTCTCCCTTTACTCTGATTTGGACAGAAGGAAACATTTTAATAAATTGGTGCATTTTATTTGGCAACAGTGATTAATTACACAAGCATTTTACACTTGATCAAAGAACACTCTCTCCAGAAGTAAAATTAGCCTGAAATGAAAACAACAGACAGTGCTTCAAAAATACCATGCTTCATTAAGCAGAAGGAAGTTCAAAGATGTGAAGAGATCCTGGGCTGCTACAGTTTTAGTCAATTATAGCATAGCTTTAATCATTGTCACTAGTGAGTAGGATGCCTTTGGATGTAATAAACATGGTCACACTTCCCTGTTTGGAAGGGCATTTCCTGTAGAACTTGCAAAACTGAATTTTGTAATTGTTCACAATGTGTGAGATGAACATACCTTGAATGCAAGCACTGCACTCGCTGGGTGGGTGGGAGGAAGGAAGATGAATTCCATGAGTTCTGTTCACATGTGCCATAGGAAATACTCACACAAGGCTACAGCTTTCCCTGTTGGTTCCTAGACCTTTCCTATGTTTTCCCTGTTGATACATGCAGTCACTTGCACATCTGCCATGGTGAAAACTTGCTTCTGTTTAAACTTGAATTGGATAATTTTATTAAACTTCCAAAGAAGCTGGTGATGATTTGAATTAAAGGTAGATATAACTGTAGGTAGTCCGAAGGCAATCCACAATCCTTCCACTAATTTTTTTACTCTATCCTGATCATTGTGGTAATAGTGGGCTTATCAGATTTCTACTAAAGATGGCTTTGTTGAAAGAGTTCATTGATTGTAGAGACAGCTTATTTGCATTTACACAATTAGCCACCCAGAATTTAAACAAATAACCTACATACAAGAACAGACTGTGTTGCTTGGAGCTGTAGCTCAGGGCAAGTAGTTTTTTACTCCTGGAACAAGACTTTTGTTCTCTGGCTGAATGTGTCATGTAAAAAGCAAAGAAATGACCCTGGAAGAGGCAGGTACTTTTTAGTTCCAGGAGATTCCTATGCAGCTATATTGTACAACCTCATCTCCCAGCTTCATCTGGCAGCTATGAGAGTAAAATGAGGGGATGGCCAAAGGAGGCAGGATGTTTTATCTTCTGTGAACTTACTTGTGCTCAGAAACAGTGCTTCAGATAAGATACCTTTGAACTGGGCTCCATTACTCCCCACTCAACTACTGAGGGTAATGCAAGCCAAACTAAAACTGTGAGCAAGGTGCATCTTCTGACACAACAGGTGGTCCACAAAGGGACAGCATGCTGTCTCTATTCCATTGTTAAGAAGAACAAAAGAGCATGATATCATGGAAGGAAGGAGTACTCTGCCCTCAAACAGGCAAGACAGAGAAACCATTAGACCAGTGGCGTCACTGGGGGTGTGTGGGGGGTGCGGACCACACCGGGTGACACCCCAGAAGGGGGTGATACCCAAGAAGAGGGGTGTGACACCCAGTTGGCCCCCCACCCCCTGCAGACTCTCCTTGGGCCCCTGCGGGTGCCCCTCCAGGCCTCGGGGAGGTGTCTCTGTCTCTGGCAAGTGGCCATTTCTGCAGCCCACTTGGATGTTTCTCTGCCCCCCGTGGCTGTTCCTGCAGCTCACGTGGTTGTTTGCCTGGCCTGCACAGCTGTTCCCATGTGACCCCACACCTGGAAGTGCTGCCCAGATGTCCCGTCCCCCAGAAGTCCCCCCCCCCGCACCAGGTGACACCTGATGTGGGATCCCCACTGCATAAAACCATTGTATGTGAGAGAATATGACTGTCACTCTATCATTTATTTAGTTATATTCCAGTTTTTCCCTAAAACTGGGAATCAAAGTGGCTCACAAAATAAAAGAACAATACAATTAAAAACACAAAAGTGAGCATTTATATTTCAAAATAGAATTAAACTATTGCTGTATTAAAACACATCACACATTAAAAGAATAAAATGCAATTTGAAATGAAAAACATTCTTAAAAACAGTACAATTAAAACAGTACAAGCACCCTCTATCCTGGTCTTTTAAAACTTTGCTTTCAGTTTTAAAAGAGTAAGGCCCGATCCAGAAGGGCCTATAGTACGCCCTCGTCAAGTGCTAGGGGTTGGCTGAGGGTGCAGCGCCCATACGTGCCTCATCCCTAGCACATGATAGGGCATCAAAATGGCGGCGCCCTGTGCAGATGGGCACCACCATTTTGACATGACAGACGCTTAGTGTCCACATGTCGTGGCACCATAATGACGTTGTGAGTGCGCCATTGGTGCACTGTGGCATCATTATGGCACTGCAAAAAGAACCTGCTTTTTCCAGGTTCTTTTTGCTCCGAGAGGGAACCGCGTGGTTTGTCCGCTGCAGCTTCCTCGCAGAACAAAACAAGGCGCGGGCAGACCGCCCTTATTGGGCGGTCTGTACCCCGCTTCAGTTAGGGAGTGCTTGTATTGTTTTAACTGTACTGTTTTTAATAGTGGTTTTTTCAGTTTTAAAAGCCTGTTTGAATAACAAGTGGTTTTAGCTTGCCGACGGAAGGCCAAGGAAGGGGCCATTCTGGCCTCCCTGGGAAGGGAGTTCAAGAGTCTAAGGGCAGGTAATGAGAAGGTTCTCTCCTGTGTCCCCACCAACCTTGCTTGCGGTAGTGGTGGGATTGAGAGAAGAGCCTCTCCTGATGATCTCAGAGTCCTAATCAGCTCACACAGGGAGGTATGGTCAGCCAAATAGCCTGGACTTGAGTCATATAGGGCGTTTATGATTTTGGAAAAGATAAGGGAACTCACAACCTTGTGGTTTCTGAGTGAGTGGCTACAGAACAGTTATTTAACCACTGCGCCACTAGGGCTTTTTCAAAAACAACAACAAAGACTGCTCAATAGCCCATTGAGAACCATTTGCACAATGCTTTGAGGATAAAATCTTTCCATTCTGACTTAGATGCTATAATTGACATAGTTCCAGTGAATGCAACTTTGACCTCTGCTTACCTAATTACAGTTGATAGTGTTGAATGTGTTGAGCATGAAGATGTGGACAGGGTGATGAATTTATTTATTTATTTATTTATTTATTTATACCCCGCTCTTTTCCCACGACTGGGACTCAGAGCAGCTTCACAGCAATTAAAAAACAAACAAACAAAAAGTACAATTAAAACATTTTAAAAATAAATAGATAAATGACATGCATTAAACAGAATGATTAAACTAGTCCAATATTCCTGCCTGTTCTTACAGTGATTCCTTAAATGCCTGTTTGAACAGTAGGTCTTCACTTGCCGACAGAAAGCCATCAAGGAGGGAGTCGTACTTATCTCCCTGGGCAGGGAGTTCCAGAGTCTAGGGGCAGCTGCTGAGAAGGCCCTCTCTCGTGTCCCCACCAAATGTGTTTGTGAAGGTGTTGGGATGGAGAGAAGGGCTTCTCCAGAAGATCTCAGAGTCCGGGCAGGTTCATACCAGGAGAAACGGTCTGCCAAATAATGTGGACCTGAGCCATGTAGGGCTTTGTAGGATATAACCAGTACCTTGAATGTCTCTTTGCAACTAGGCATTCTTATGTCATTCCTGAAAGAAGTAGTGGAGACACTAAAACCACCACTACTACCATCACCTGTCATCTTCCTCATCTCTTTTTTTTTTAAATATTTTTTATTAGATTTTACAGATTCCATACAATATAGTCCAAAAAAGAAAAATCCTAATACAACTTAATCTATATACATCCTTATCTATATGTTATCTTCAACAATCTTCCGATATCATCTTCATCCTTTGAAACGCTTCCCTATTAGTGTTATAGACACTGTATCTTCGAAGCCTCTTTACTTTAATTATCTTGAAGTATCTATATTTTATTTTTAATTTAACCTTACTTTCTATCTTTTTTATACCTTCCCCTCTGAACCTATCCTATCAATCGTGTAGCATTTCCCTACTGATCCATTTCCCATCTTATATTAAGATATTCTGTAATAGGTTCCCATTCTCTTTCTTTTTTACTTATTTCTTTAGTACTCTCATTTAAACTAACATCATACAGTGCTGCAGAGCATTCCATAGTCTTGATTTCCACAACCTTTAACCACCATTCATCTGTGGAGGGAACATATACTGATTTCCAATTTCTAGCTATCACGATTCTCGCGCAGGTTACTAAATTCAGTATAATCCTCCAGTATTGTTTTTCTGTTTTCGTATCCACTACAGAAGTCATGTTTAGTAAATACAATTCAGGTACAAAAGGGTAGTCAATCTTCAAACTTTGTCTGATATTCCTATGAATTTTTAACCAGTAGTTCTTTATTACTGGACATGACCACCACATGTGGAAATAAGATCCTTTTTCCTTTTGGCACCTCCAACACTTATCATTTTTCAATTTATATAACTTCGCAATTCTTACTGGTGTATAATACCATCTATTTGTGGTCTTTATACAGTTTTCTTTCAAGTCTTGTGATGTTGAAAATTTATTAGATTTATCCCAGGCGTTTTCCCAGTATTCCAAAGGTATTTCGTGTCCTATTTCTGTTGCCCATTTTATCATATATGTGGATACTATTTCCTGTTCCATTTCTCTCTGAAGAAATAGGTTATACAGCTTAGAAATTTTACCTTTATCCTTAGCTTCTATAATTTTGTCCAGTTCATTCTGGTCTTTTTCAAATCCTTCTTTGTGTAAATCTTCCCTAAACTTTTGTCTGATTTGAAAATATTCAAACCAGCTAATTGTTTTGCCTGCATTATTTAGCTCTTCTCTTGAAATTATTTTTATATCAGATTGATGTTTGTTTCTTATTAAATCCTTGTATCTTACCCAATTTGGATTGCCCACCCATCTCCCAAAGAATGCTTCCTGTGTGGATACCCAACTTGGAATCCCTAGATAAAACTTGTTCTTTATTGACCCCCATATTTTGAATAGAGCCTTTCTGATAGAATGGTTGTGAAAATCTTTATTTATCTTGTCTTTGTTATACCATATGTAAGCATGCCAGCCATATCTCAAGTTTGTTGCTTCTAAATTTAATAAATGTCTATTCTCCAAATTTATCCACTCCTGGACCCAAACAGTGCAGCATGCCCTATAATACAGTTTAAGGTCAGGTAGCGCACAGCCTCCATAAGCTCTTTGTTTTTTTAACACCTTCTTTTGTATTCTTGATCTTTTCCCTCTCCAAACAAAATTTACTATTGATTTTTCCCATTCGTCAAAGATTTTTTCGTTGAAGATAATTGGTAAATTTATGAAGAGAAACATTAACCTTGGCAATATAGCCATTTTTATTGTAGCTACTCTTCCCAGTATAGATAAATCGTAATTCTTCCATTTCGTTAAATCTTTATTTATTTGTTGCCATGTTGGTTTTTAGTTATTTTCAAACAAATTTGTATTGTTGTCGGTTAACCATATGCCTAAGTACTTTACTTTCTTTGCTACTTTAAGTCCAGAATTAACTGTTAATTAACTCTTCCATGTTCTTTGTTATTAATGAGGTTTTATCTTTATTTATCTTAAAACCTGATAGGCTTCCAAATTCGTTTAACTCTGCTAAGAGATGTCCCATGGATCTCATTGGTTCTTCCAATATAACAAAGATATCATCAGCAAATGCTCTCAGTTTATGTTCGTGCCCTTTGATTTTTAAACCTCTAATTTTAGTGTTTGCTCTAATTGAATTATTCAATATTTCTAAAACAGTGATAAACAAAAGAGGAGAGAGAGGGCACCCCTGTCTAGTTCCTTTATTTATTGTGATTCTGTCGGTTTTCTCCCCATTTATAACTATTTGGATTTTTTGTTCCGAATATATTTCCTTTATATTTGCTATAAAAGATATACCCATGTCCATTCTTTGGAGGACTTCCAACATAAATTGCCATTTTATAGAGTCAAAAGCCTTTTCGGCGTCAAGAAATACCATGGCTGATTTTTTTTCATTATGAATTGTATAATATTCCATGACATCCAGTACCGTTCTTATATTATTTTTAATTTGCCTTCCTGGAAGGAATCCATTTTGATCGGAATGAATAATTTTGTTTAATATCCTTTTCATTCTATTGGCCAAAATCCATGTATAAATTTTATAGTCTTGATTTAATAAGGCTATAGGTCTATAATTCGCCATATTTGTCTTGTCTTTTCCTTCTTTTGGGATTAATACCATGTCCGCTAAGTTCCATGATATTGGTTTACCTTCAATATGTATATTGTTAAAGGTCTTGCAGAGGATCTCGGATATTTCAACCATGAAAGTTTTATAAAATAATGCTGTGTACCCGTCTGGCCCGGGGGCCTTGTCACACTTCTGATTCATTATTGCCTCCTTAATTTCATCTTCTGTAAAAGGTTTATTCAACATTTCTCTTTGTTCAGTGGAAATCTTAATTATATTTTTCTTATCTAAATTTTTTTTGGTCTTTTCTAGATGCGGAATTTCATCTGTATTTTCTTTAAATAAATTTGCATAATATTCTTTAAATGCCTTTTTTATTTCCATTTGTCTTGTAAGTTTCTTCCCATTATGATTTATTTCCGTAATTACTTTCTTATCCTTTTCCTTTTTTAACTTATATGCCAACCAGCGATTTGGTTTGTTTGCATATGCAAAATAATTTTGTTTGATTATTTTTGTTTTCTTTATCACTTCCTCCAAGTCTTGTTTTGCTATGCTATTTTTTAATACTTCATATTTATTTCTAAGCTTTTTATTTTCCGGTTTCAAGTTTATCTCTTCTTCTAATGTTTTCAATTTCTGTTTATCGTCTTTTTCTTTCTTTTCTTTTTCTCTCTTGATTTCTGTAGCTCTTTTTATCAATAAGCCTCTAATTGTCGCCTTACATGTATCCCAAATCGTTTTATATTTTACATCTGGTGTATTATTTATGTCCAAGAATATTTTTATTTCCCTTTTTAACATTTTTACATAACTTTCATCCTTAATTAATTCGTCTTTTAATTTCCAGATCCATTCTCTTCTTATTTCCTTAAATTCTAACTCAATTTCTATCATATTATGGTCTGAAACTGTTCTAGGAGCTATTTCCATGTTTCTGATCACAGGTATCAATTGTTTTGTAGTTAAAAACATATCAATTCCAGATGCCGATTTATGTGCGTCTGAAAAATATGTATATCCTTTTTTTCCATTATAAAGATGTGGCCATACATAATTTAAACCATGTTCTTCTAACATTTCAAAGCAGCTTCCAGGTAATTTACCTTGATTTTTATTTATCTTTTTCTTAGAGATTCTATGTCTGGTAGGGTTTGAAACACCATTGAAATCTCCAGCAAGAATTAATCTGTCCCCGATTGTTTTCTTTAGGTCTTGACATAATTCTTTAAAAAAAATTGTTCCTTTTTTTCCAAGGGTGCGTATATACAAACTATTTCTAAGATTTGACCTTGAATTTTTACCTGTACTGCAACGTATCTACCTCCCGCATCTTTAAATATTTCTTTAACTTCGTATTTTTTGTTTACATAAATTGCCACCCCTCTTCTTCTTTTTTTTCATCCGAAGAATAGAATAAAAATCCTAAACTTGGGTTTCTCAAAAACTTTATTTCATTTTCCCTTATTTTAGTCTCCTGAATGCATAAAATATCGCATTTGCTTTTTTCCAAATAATGGAAAATCCTTTTCCTTTTATTGGAATTATTAAGTCCTCTTACATTTAGTGAGCCGATTTTAAGTCTCATACTTCTTTCAATCAATTTCTTCTCCTTCTGATGTATCCCTTCCTCTTTCGTCTAGCCCTTCCTCTTCTACATCCGTCTTACCTGTCACCTTTGTCTCGTTTTCCTTTTTTGTGGAATCTTTTTTTGTGTGTGTTTCTTGATCTGGTTTTCTCTTATCCAATACCCTTCTGTAAAAATCCTTTGCCTTCTCTACAGTGTTTATTCTATATCTCTTTTGTTTGTACAAAAATGTTATTCCCTCATATTTTTCCCATTTAAATCTAATATCTTGACTGCGCAACGCATGTGTAAGGAATTTGTATTCCTGCCTTCTTCTTAATATTTGTGTATCTTTATAAATTTCAATTTCTTTCCCATCTATCATCAATCTACTTTCGTAATTTTGCTGACATATTCTATTTCTTGTTCTCACATTTGTAAAGCAGATGGCTATATCCCTGTCCAGCTTTTTGTCTTTTGCTATCTTAGAATTAATCCTAAATATTTTTTCTATTTGTGAGTCCATCATCTCAATTGTCATATCCATGTATGTAGCTAATTCGGGTATTATACGCTCGAATAATTGCTCTTTTTCCATTTCTGGTAGCCCTCTCAATTTTAGGCATCTTTCCCTATGTCTCATTTCTTGAACCAATATATTTTGATTACTTATTTGTTGTTCAATTGTTATTATTTCTGCTCTCTTTTCCACATCTTTTGTCCGTATAGCCAATTGATCAACATCTGTCCTTAAGTCCTTAATCTCTTCTGATATCTTATCTATTTTGTTCGATAATCCTTCTATTTCTTTCCTCAGGTCTGCTCTTATTTCTTCTCTGGTTTCCTTTAATTCCTCTCTTATTTCTTTTTTAAAGGCTTTTTTAAATTCCCTCAACTCCTGTAGGATTATTACATTTATGTCTGACTGCTTAGAGACAAATTCAGAGGATCCCCTGCGTGTGCTGGAGAGGCTTTGAGATGGTCCCTGTGTTTGCTGCCTCGATCTTACTCCTGATGCCATTGTTGTCTTTACTTTATTATCCTCACACTTCTTGAATCTTTGGGAGTCCACTTACAAATTTCTTAATTCAGAAAAACTATAACAAAATATGTGTGCACACATACACATATACACATCTACTTGTTTAACCCCCCTGGACTTCTCTTATTTATTTATTATTATTATTTTTTCCTTCCCTTCTCAGAAACCTTAAGGATAATGGATCAAACAGAAATGCATCAATCAATCTTTCCCCTATTCCCTACCCCTTCTACAGTAAATCTCGTCCTATCTTTCTATACTATATTTGCAATGGTTCCCCCCCCCTTATTAAAAACCTTTTTTCTTTTGCTTCAGGTCTACTCCTTGGGTGGTGATTAATTGTTCTTAGTTTTGTTGAAGAATTCTTTTTCACTTATGCTGCTTCTCAAGTGTGGAAAAAAGAGGTTGCGTACAAGCTGGTGCCAAAAGGCTACTGCTGGGAGCAGTGTCTGCTCTGCGGTTTCTAGTCCTTCAGTCACCTTGTGTCAGCCTCAAAGGGACTGCCAAGGCTAGAGAGAACATCCTCATCTCTACTATACTCAATAATTTCTGGTTAGTCTAATACAGAGGGCCCATGGTATCCACTGGGGTTTGGTTCCAGGACCTCCCCTTGGATACCAAAATCTGTGGATGCTCAAGTCCCATTAAATACAATGCCAGAGTAAAATGGTATCTCTTATATAAAATTGCAAAATCAAGTTTTGCTATTTGGAATTTATATATTTTTAAAAATATTTTAAGTCATGGATGGTTAAATCCATGGATAAGGAATCTATGAATAAAGAGGTCCAACTGTTTTCCATTCTTGGACAAAGTTCTGGAATATGTAGTGGTTGTAACGAACAACCTTTCTATTGTGGCAGACGCTTGGGACTTTTGTTATCCCACAGCTGCCACCAATTTATGTGAAGGTCTCTGCCCACCCTTCACCTTGACACCGGCTCTTTAGACCCTGTTGCCACCTAATTTATGTGAGGAGCCCCAAGGTACTCTCCTATGATGGCCCCAAAACCCCTCCATTTCTAAAGATCAGTAGCGTGGTTTGATTTCAAAACACAGGCCAAGTGGATATTCAAACAAGAATAAAAGTTTATTTTAAAACAGAATGGAAAAAGGTAACTTGGACATGAAGTTGTTACTGTGTCTTTCTTGGTTACATATATACAGGTTTGTTCTTAAATCCCAATTCATAACTCAGCCATGCAGGCTATAATATCCCTCAGGAAATCATGTAACCGAAACCCCTCTTTCAGAGTCTGGCTACACTGAGTCTCTCTTCTCTAGACTCCCAAACTAATACTGTCCCTCTCTGGACCTATCAGACCCTTTCTTGGTCTATGATCAACACCCCACTCTAACAAAATGCTGTTCCCTCAGGATCTTCTGGAACACAGTCCTCTCTTGGACTCTACTGTTCCCCAACTGAACACCAGCTTCAGGATTCTAAACCCTAACTGACTAAAACCAACTGCCAAGCGGAATCTTCAAACTCCTCAGCCAGCACCTGATTGGCTTAGAGTCTCTGGCTTCTGATTGGCTGGTTTGTGAGTTGGTTCATCAAAGTGGTGACTTAAGTTCCATGGGTTTCTGGATGAAATGCGTTATCAAGATTCATTTCAATTTGGTTTCAGGCCTGATTATAGGACAGAGACTGCTGGATTTTCATGTTCAACACTATAGGCTGATATTCATGAAATTGAGCGGTTGTTTCGGTTTTATAGGCTTGGGTCCACCAATATGCTGATGATACTCACTGATACAGCATCTTTTTTCCTATCTAAATTTAAGAAAGTTGTTTTATTTCAAAATTAGTCTGAAATGTAAGTAACAGATTGGTCTCAGTAAGGAATGGCAGCAAACCAATTGAACCTTAATCCAGACAAAATAGAGGTGCCCCTGGTCTGTTAAAGGCAGGTTAGGATGTAGAATGTCAGACTGAGTCATGTGAGCCTGTGAAGACATAGGTTAGTTAAAGTTGACTTAGATTTCAGCTCCAAGGCAGGATGCTAAAGCTTCAGAGTACATTTGCATGGCTGATGCTAGTGTGACAAATGACCCACTTCTGAAGATGTCAGGTCCATAGTGATATATGTCTTTGGGATATTTTATCTGGATTAGTACCATGCACAGTGTGGGGCTGACTTTGAAAAGTGTTTCAAATGCTGATGTCAGGATACTGTGGCCATACTATTGACTGAGAGAGATTGCTGGACCACGTTGATTGTCTCGATACAATAGTTTCTCTTTGCCAATTGTTTCTGGAGATAATTGTCTAGTTTTGAGAGAAGTGTTGGTTTTGATCTTCATATGATTTAGTTCTAGGCTGATAGAAATATCTGAATCCTACCACCTGAACCTTCTGGGTTCTAAAACCTGGGAACAGGATTTTCTCTTCATTCATCATAAGAGTCATTATTACTTTGGGTGGGAGAGTAGACATTTTTGGAGGCTATTTCTGACACTCCTTGCTAGGTTACCCAAAAGGTAACGTTCCCTTATTCACACAAATGGAGTTTCTCTTTAATTTGATAATCTTGCATAGATTTCAAGTCTTTTGTTTATCCAGTTTTTCCCAGAATAAAAAAAAATGGAAAGGGGAAAAATTGAATACACACCCTGTTCTTTACTTGTTCTCTTCAAATATGATAATATGTACAATAACATCTGCACTGCCTTGTTAAATCAAAGGCCATCCTATTCTGCTTTCTGTTTTGAACAACAGAGGGATGCTTCTTCTAGGGTCACAAAAAAGAGCATGAAGTTGATGGCCTTCTCCTGTTGTTTGTTCTTAGTGTTTGACAGTTGGAGGTCTCGCATAAGGCTATTTTCTATCTAAAAAAATAAGGTAAGAGATAACAGAGGAGAGATAACAATGCTGCAAGCAAGAATTCATTACAAATGAAAGAGCAATGCTGCTGTTCTCTCTGCTGCTATGTGTATTTTGGCTTGTCTACGAAAAAGAAATTGGAAAAGGGATAGCCACTGCAATGCTCTTGTGCCCAAGCCCAAATACTTTCAACAGGGCCAGTCTTGCTCTCTCTCTCTCTTTTTCATGAACTAGTTTCCTCCTGTCTGTATAGCTTATAATACTATTGCTGCTTTTGATACAGCAGAAATAAAGTGGTAGAAAGACTCCAAAGGACCAGCAGATCTGCACTTAACCATAATATTTACTGATAATAAAGGAATAGAGGCATAACAGAAGAAGCAATTTCACAGTTTCTGAATGCAGGGGCTCTGAGTTCTATTAAGGAAGGCAGTATTCCTATGGTTCTGGGGTCTATGGAGATAGGATTTCTCTATAAGTGTCTAACAGTTGCTGCATTAGTAAAAGAGCTCACTTTGTACAATACATAATTAATTCTTTGCTCTTGTACAAGCTTGTCATTATTTCTAGTGCAATGGAGTTAGAAGGCACAGAAAAGCCAAAATGTTTTTGTCTGAAGTCAAATCTTGAAAGTCTGGATTATTGTATGTTATTTTTATTGTTTCATTCCTCCAACGAATTCATGGAAGCATGCAAACCCTGATTTATCACCAAAACATCCCTCTCAGGTAGGTTGAGCTGGGAAATTAATGACAGACCTAAGTGTGTCCCCATGGGTGAAAAAACATTTAGCGCAAATCTTTTTCCTTGTCCAGTACACTACATGTGTGTATGTACTTTCAAATACTCTGTTGATATATGGTGACCCCTTGAATGTATTTGCATAATTGATAGGGACTGTGCACTACATTGGCTTGACTGAGAAGGAAATATGGGATTCAGAGATGGAACAATAATAAATAATAATAATAAAAGTTTTATTTATATACCGCGCCTTCCTTAGATCAGGGCGGTTTACATACATGATACATATACATTCAATAGATTAAAAGCAAAATCACGCCATACAATTATACAATAAAAACAGAACAGCTAAAACCCCATTAGCCCATCCTCATGGCCACGGAGGAGGAGGGAGGCCCTTAGGAATTTTTATGGGGGAAATGCTTGCTGGAATAAGTAGGTCTTCAGGTCCTTCTTAAATTGGGCCAGGGAGGTAGTCGAGCGGAGCTCAGCGGGCAGCGTGTTCCAAAGGGCCGGGGCAGCGATGGAGAAAGTCCGCCTAGTGACGGAAGAGAGTCTGGCCCCCGGCACCTTTAGTAGTTGCTGCCCGGATGTTCTGAGGGTGCGGGATGGAATATGTGGGGAGAGGCGGTCCTTCAGGTATCCTGGGCCCAAGCCATTTAGGGCTTTATAGGTGATCACCAACACCTTATATTGGGCCCGGAAGCGGATAGGCAGCCAGTGAAGATCTTTCAATACTGGTGTTATATGGCTGGCCCTAGAAACTCCAGTGACCAGCCTGGCTGCCATATTTTGCACCATCTGTAGCTTCCGGGTTTCGTATAAGGGTTGCCCCATGTAGAGTACATTGCAGAAATCCAATCTCGAGGTTACCAGAGCATGTACAATAAGGCATTGTTTCGAAAATTCTGGACTATGTCCATTTGAAAAACGAGTGTGATATATATTGCAAGTCTGTTTGCTGTGGTAAGTACTAGGAGAAAGAAAATATCTGCAAAAAAAGAGGCTTTTGCATCTTCTACACTTCCAATTGGATACTATACAGGCATACGTTACTTAGCAAAACCTCTGACAAAGAAGCTCCTTTTTACAAAGTCTTTTTATGGAGGCTCAGCACAGCCACCCTTTTCTTGTCTTCTGTCTATATTGAAGTGTTTTGCAGCATTGGCATTGGAAGGATGATGAAAGAGGTCTTGAAACAGACTTTTAGTGTTGGGTTGCAGCACATTGTCTACAGTATGTCTACAATAAACAGTGCAATAAAGGTTGATGCAAGAAAGAAAGGGATTCTAATCTAGGTGATCCTACTGCAGCTATGTGTGTTTATGTAAAACAAGTCCAGAATCACATACTGAACATGTGTAAAGATCAAAACAGAAAAAAAGGGAGAAAACAGATTAGCCTGCTGCACCAGCTATTTTGTTGAAAAGGCATAGATCTATACATTTTGCTACCAAAATGGAAATGATAAGAAAAGTGGAAGCTATTGAAAGAAGAAAAAAAATCTTCCCAGGATACATTTTGGGAAAAGTTTTCAAAAGATCTCTAGAAGATTCAAAATGTTTTTGTTTACTTATGCAAGGCTGATCTGACCTATGTTTCATTTCATATGTGCAATATGTTAGTTTTGAACAGAAAGCTGAACTATTCTTCTTCTTTTTGTAAGGTAGGAACCTGTCCCTATTCTTTCCATTGTATTTCTGCCTCTGGTACCAAAGTTACTGTTAAAGAAGTAAAGCCCAGGAACACATCTGCTTCATTAACTGAGGTATACCTGTAGGACTAAACCAAGGAACAGCTGTCCTGTCTTCATACAAAATGCTACCAAGTAGACAAATGCTTATATGTAGGTTTTAGTAGGAAAAATCCATATTATCACCATTCGATTCAGGGCTGGACCTTCCATTAGCCAGACTGAAATATCAGATGGAAGATGCTATGGGTGGGGTGCAGAGTAGTGTCAATGTGTTGGAAGATTGAGCTGTATATGTCATTCAGCCTGCCTGATCTTCTAAACTGGTGCCTCCAGATGAAGTGGAGGATGCTGCCCTGTCAACACTGTTAAAGAAAAATTCAACATCTGGTCCATTCTGCTGTTGTATGTGGAATTTGGCAGGGAAAGTGAGATCATGTCCTTTGCTTCAGGCAGCAAAATGTCTTGGGCCTGATTGTTTCTTTGCCAGACCACTAAATGCCACATTGCTTTCCCTGAGCCATAATGATATTTGGGGATTTTTCAGTAACAGCCAGTACATAATAATCAAAAACCTTCATTGAAGCATGCCCAGTATAATGCTCTACATACATAGACCCATGCAACTCTGCCCTCCACTCCAAGAAACTGTCATGCCACTGGGGCATGGCTGTGGCCATTTTTGCTGGCTGAAGAGAAAGGAGGTGACTAGGAAATGCTGCAGCATGAAGAGAAATCAAAATGCAGTTGCTGACCTGGAGATCTGGGAGAGTGGCCTAATTTCTCTTCTCTTGATTGCCGAACAGCAGATGGGAAGGCTATTGCCTGATCCCTTCTCCCTACACAGAGGTTTTACAACTGAAGAGGGAAGAGGGATTTTGGATGTTATTCACAGAGGTAATGAATAGCTACTTGTACAATATTTCAAACAAGATATATACCTATGCAAACGCTAGTTACATCTGTGTATATCACCAAAGTATTCTAGCCATTAACAATAATTTTAGGGGGAAATAGGCATGAAGCCATACAATCAGAATTAATAATGGTGTAATATTATAGATTTTTTTTAAAAAAAAAGACATAAAGGTTTTCAACTTCACTCTCTTCTAAGAGCTGCTAAAATGGTATAAATGTCAACCTATAGTAGTGTTAGTATAAAAGTTAATGCTAGTTTTTTTAAACAAAAGCAAAAGCTTATAAGCATTAGTTTGGTGTGCTTGCAATGAATATGACAAACCCAAATCCTAGAAATGGGAAGAGCTTGTTCAAAGGAAAGTCTCAGAGGATGGCTTTCATATTCTTTATTAATTTTGCCTTTCCAGTGTGAAGATTAAGAGTAGAGGCTGACATCTGGACCACTTGTGGACTGGATTTCTTTTTTCAAAACACAAGACCATAAGAATTTCTCTGGATTGGCTGATTGCCTCTTAGTCATTCATCTGGGAGGCTTGCCTCTTTTTTTTGGTAACTAATTGTGTGACTGTGAAGTGATTAAATTACTGTTGGCTGCTTGCCTGCCAGCAAAATCTCTCAATAGGAATAGCTTGTTTAATTGCTTTTGTACAGACAGGAAGTAAGTCTGTCTTTGCCAGTAATCTGTGTTCAGAGCTGGAAAATATCTGGGAGATAGGAGACAAGACAATAATTTCATTGGACTGACTTGTGCTGATTAAAGAAAGTCTAGAGATTTTTATCCATCCAATGGATCCAATTGATATTCTTACACCACTGCTGATAAGCCTGGATAAATGTAGGTGATGTCTGAAAATAGTATATAGCAGTACTGTATTCAAATGGGGCAGGGTGTTAGTATGCTGATGACACCCAAATATATTTCTCCATGTCCCGATCAGCAGCTATGACAACAGATGGCATTTCTCTCCTCAGTCAGTGTCTTGAAGCGGTAATGGGCTGGATGAGGAAAAACAAACTCAGGCTGAATCCAGACAAAATGGAGGTACGGAGGTAGGGGTCCCCAAACCAGGTATAGGGTTGCAACCTCCAGTCCTAGATGGGGTCACGCTCTCCACAAAGGACTCTGTTCGCAGTCTGGGGGTGCTCCTAAATCTGTTGCTTCACATGAGAAATCAGGTGAATGCAGCGATTAGGAGCGCCTGTTATCAGCTTTGGCTGATACGCCAGCTGCGCCCTTTCCTGGAAGTAAAGGACCTAGAAACTGTTGTACATTCACTGGTAACTTCACGACTTGATTTCTGTAATGCGCTCTACATGGGGCTACCCTTGTGCCTAGTCCGGAAACTTAAACTAGTGCAAAATATGGCAGCCAGGCTGGTCGCCGGAAAAACTAGGAGTGACCGAATAACACCCATCTTAAAATCTCTTCACTGGCTGCCTATTAGTTTCTGGGCACTGTACAAGGTGTTGGTTATAACCTTTAAAGCCCTACATGGCTTGGGTCCAACCCATTTGAGGGATCGTCTGCTTCCATATAATCTGCCCCGCACCCTCAGGTCCTCTGGGAGGAATCTATTGCAGCCTTTAAAAACCAGACTAACTGCTACCTTCCAGAGGGCCTTCTCTGCAATTGCTCCCAAACTATGGAACGGTCTGCCAGACAAGATCCATCAAATTGCCAGCTTCGACAGCTTTAAAAAAGCTGTCAAGATGGATCTCTTCCGGCAGGCCTTTCTTGAATAAAAGTGCCCGGCCACAGAATGGCTGCCCCCCGCATCATGTATCAGCCCACCGTTCTGTCTTCGCTGTATTTTATTGTGTTTTTAATAGATGTGATGTCCTGCCAGGACTATTTGAATCTCCACTTGCATTTTCTTTCGTGTTGGTTCAGGCCATAGAATATTTTAGTGTAGGAAAGTTTTTTGTATTAATTTGGGAGAAGCTGTAGGATCCCCTGCATTTTTCCAGGTTTGGTTTGTCCTTTCCCAGCATGCTCTGCTTTAGCTTGAGGCTTTTAGTTTGGAGCAGTCTTTGCTGTGAGCAGGCAGAGAGCTGTCTTTTGGTGGCAAATAGGCCCAGACAGCCGGAAAGGGCATTTCTTACACATAAGCCATTTTAGTTACCAAGAACATTAGCCGAATCAGTTACCAGTAATTAGTTAGCCATTTTAGTTACCAGTATCAAAGAAGACAAAGAGATCAGGAGCTGAAAGACCCTGCACCAGCTCCATTGAGAGAGGAGATCAAGATCAGACCCAGAAAGATGACACCCTGAAGATTGCTGAAAGTCTGTAAAGTATCTTTTATTTCAAGTTATTTAGAGCTGGGGAGGAAAAAACTCTTTATTTTTGTTCTTTAAATTAAACTTCCCCCTTTTTGAACTTTACATTCAGCATCAGAGCCTTTTTGGGTAGAAGAGTTTGATCTCACCAGGGTACTGGTGTTGCACACCCAAACCTGCCACCACCTTTAGTTGGGTGTGTCTTCACAATAGATGTTTTAATTTTAATTTGTTTAATCCTGTTTTAAGGGGGGGGAATTTGGGACATAAATTTGTAAATGTGGATTTTAACATGTTGTAGCTGCTTTGATTGTCTTGTCACAGAAAAGCGGGGTATAAATAAAAGTTTTATTTATTATTTATTTATTCAAGTGTTTTATTCTAAGTCCCAAGTCCTTACAAGATACAGTGGTACCTCGGGATATGAAATACCCAGCTTACGAATTTTTCGGGATACGAAAAAATCCCATAGGGATTTATTGTTTCGGGTTACGAACGTTTTTTCGGGTTACGAAAAAACTCCGGCGCTGTTTAAATGGAGCCGCGGCAGAGCCGCGGCTTTTTTCCCCATTAGCGCCTATGGCAATTCGGGTTACGAAGGTTTTTTCGGGTTACGAAATTAGCCGCGGAACGAATTAATTTCGTAACCCGAGGCACCACTGTACTTTCCAGCTGAGTCTCAAGTTGGAAGCCAATTTTAACAGAAAAAAGAAGACACGTTCTTGGGGTATGTTTGTATGTGGGAGGGGGATGGTGGAGTTCCAATAAGTAGAAAATAAAGATGTGCACAAACTTAGATAAGAAAAATCTCAGAGGGGAACAGCAAACATGTTAGGCAACAGGCTTGAAGTGGAAGGATCCTTCTAAAATCCTTTTCAAAAGCTTTAGAAAGCTCATCCAATGTGTAGCAGAGACAGGCTGCTGAGCAGATGTCAAGCCCATTGCCTAATTTGTATTTTTTGTTTGTTTATGGATGAAGCTAGGTCAGCAAATCAGTCTTTTAAAAAAAATGCAAGTCATGAGTGAAGTCAAGTCAGTGCATCATTTATCGCCACGCTGATTCCCAGTAGAGTCTTTGAAGTGACTTGAGTCCAAGTAAATTGGTTTGAGTCTATTTCATTGTCAATTGCAACTGCCACTTTTGCTCTTTGTTTAGTGCTTGGATGTTTAGAGAGACATTATTGAGTGTAGACCACTAGATTAAGGTGACCATCAACATTCACTGATGAACATGAATGTTCACCACATTTTGGGACATTGCTGCAACTGTCAGGTGTTGGCGCACTATATTGTTTCATCATTGAATCCTGGACAGTCACATATCCATTGGCTCATCCTGAGTCTCTATCCAATTCAATCTCTTGTTGGAAGGAATAAAAAATTATCCCAAATGGCCAATAAATCTCCTAAACCTTTGGGAGATCCCCATTGGCATTTCGCCATGTTTGGTGCATTTTGCCCTTCCCTTCTAAGTACTGTATGGGCTTTTAAAAAGAAAATTGGGGAATATATGGTCATATTTCGAAAGAAGGCATATAGAAGTGTGCTTAAAGATGGTGAGGGAACAAATGGGGCAAATTGGCAGAAGCACTCTCCAGAGGTATGGAAGGGTGAAACTGGTTGATTATGGCTCAAAATTCCCCCCTGTGGGGGAGATGGAAGAATAAGCACCCATGGAGGAGGGTGCAAGACCAGCTTGGGACACTTTGCCTTCACCTGTTGTACACTCATATCTGATTCTAATTAAATAGAAAAGAAAATATGGGGAACTCACAGTTGTATGTGGAACAGTACCTTTGAGTTATTAATTGATTATGTGTTCCTTAATAAATATATGCTATGAGGGGTTGTGGCATCTATTTATTTATTTTCAGATTTTCTATCCTACTTTTCTCCTAAAGACTAGACTCAGGAAAACTTATAATAATTAGTGTATGTTTGTGTGTATTAAAAAAAAACATAATTCAATAGAAACACCCTCTTCCCCAAGATCAACTCTTAAAACAAAGTGAAATGAAAACCCCACCTAAAACAATTTAAAACACAGATTTGAATCCTGTTGGGGAGTTATGAATGCATAACCACTATTGTTATATGGCTACGCAGTGACTTCTGAGCTGACCCCCATTGGGAAGTAGCTGCAGCAATCAATGGGAGTCAATCCTATCACTCAGGAAGCTGCTAACTGACATTTCTACCCTCTTCTATGAAGGAAGAGGCCCCTCCCTCCTTAACTGTCACCTTGGCCTCAGAGGGAGTGATCAGGCAGACCCAGCAACATCAGGGACTGCCTGAAGGATGAGACTTCTCCTTCCTTTAACTGTCACCTTGTATTTTGTATTGTATTACAATTTTTACTGTACACCGCTATGATCATCTCGGAATAGCAGTCTATAAATAAAACATATTATTATTATTATTATTATTATTATTATTATTATTATTATTATTATTATTATGTGAGCAATCTCTGTTGCCACAGGTAGAAACAGGCTCTGTGTTGCAATTCCCACTTGCACCAGAGATTGCTGTGACAATGGGTGGGTGGTGGGAACATCAGGCAACTGCTTCCAAATCTACAGGGAAATTGACCACTATTGATCCCAGTAGCTGCTGCCCTGTGAGTTTGGATTGGGGGGACTTTCATGGTCCCTACATGTCCCATAAACTAGGGAATACATAGGGATCATGAATACCAAACAGTTACTTATATGTAACTCTAGGTTCTGCATTTGTAACTCCCTAACAGGATTCCAGCCACAATTTAATAACAAATCCATAAGGAAAGTACAGCTGTCAGTTGATAACTAGCCCATCTTCAGGAAGCAGAGCCCACCGTAGAGACCCAATGTAGTGTAGTGGTTTGAGAGCTGGACTATGATACTGGAGACCAGGGTTCAAATCCTGGTTCAGCCTTGTAAACCCACTTGGTGACCCTGGTCGAGTCACATTTTCTCAGCCTCAGAGGATGGCAATGGCAAACCTCCTCTGAAGAAGCTTGCCAATAAAACCTCATGGTAGGTTCATTTTAGGGTTGCCATAAATTGGAAATGACTTAAAGGTAAATAGCAGTGGCGGCGGTGGCAACAACAGCAATGGAGTCCACTGTGATGCTTACTGGTGGAAGGACAAAACAGGGAGAGAGAGAGCACCCCAACCCTCTTAGGAAAGGAGTTCCACAGCCACCAAGAAAGCCTTCTCTTATATCTCCAAGGAGGGTGGACTAAGAGAAGAAGGTATACCAGAAGAATGGCCTGTGCCAAAGATCTCCAAACCTGAAGAGACTCCAGTCATATGGCATAATATTATGCTTTCGAAAGTCTGGACACAAGCTTTGTAGGGCTTTAAAGCTCATAATCAGCACTTTGATTTTTTCCTGGAAACCAAGAAGCAACTGATGAAGCTGTTCTAGTAAGAAAGTTGTGTGCTTCCTATAATTGCACCTGGTATTTTCAAAAGTAATTCTGTACCAGTGGTAGCTTCCATGTCAATGGGATGGTGAATCTTTGGTAGTCTTTAAAGAATTTTGGCAAGGTGTTGAGGCCTATCTTCTTCACCTAGCTTCAGCATTTTTGAGAACTTGTTTCAAGTTTGTCAAAGTGGTTCCACTGCCCCATGGCCAAGGACTCACCAGTTGCTCCTACTCTGCATCTGATTATGTTGCACTCCTGGCTGGTGTTTACAGCTTAATCAAATGATATTACAGGTATGTCACCTTTCAGTGGACAACTAAACTGTTGGGTTGCTGCCGCAAATGTGGTATTTCTAGGTTAGACTCATTAGGTTAAATTCATCACTCTAGCAGAATTGTCCTTTCTCTCTCTCTATGCAGCTGCAAAATTTACTCCATATCATATCAGGGGAGATCATATCCCTCCTGGTTTTGCTGATGGCAGAGGTGTCACCAGCAGAATTTCATGATTGGATTCAAACCTCAGCAAGAGACTAATTAGGACTTTATTACAGAAGTCTTGGTCCTGTGTTGGCCATGCTGCAGTTGTGTTGTTTGAAAAGAACAGAAAGATACTGGATTTGGAGCTTTTATCATCATACCTCTATTCAACAGCACAGTGGGGGGCATCCACAGTCTTGCATACTCTCTTCTGCATTCCCCCTTAAGCTTGCCTTCCGGCACTATGTCCTACTCAGCATGCCTTTCTTTTTTATTTTTTAACATTTGTAGCACAATTCTGGAGTTATTGGAATGTGATGAAGAAGAAGTAGTGAGCAAAAAAAAGAGAAAGAAAACAGACTGCATGAGAATAGAGAGAGGGAGCGGGGGAAAGTAGGACACTTACACCACATCTGCTCAATATTGGGACTGCTGTGGATTATAACTTACCACACTTGTGGAGTAATGAGGTAGCAGCAGAATGAGCTGCTTATGGAGGGGTTTTCCCATCAATTAAAAGATGCCCTTTAACAATGTTTCAGGAGCACAGCAGTGAGTCATGGTGACATTGTGCTGCCAAAGGCATTATTCTCTTGCTGCAATTGCAGTTTAAAACTCACATGTGATAAAGTCCCAAGTTACTTTATACCCATGCATGCAACAGACTGCTACCAGCTCCACTGCCAGCCTATTTGCTCAGAGTATTAGCAGAGTATTTCGACTATATAGGAAAATTTATTTAGGAAGCAAATGTGTTGTAGTGCTTCTGCCTAATCCATTTTTCATTGATTTGAAATGATTTGAAAAGCATCTCCCTATACTTCTATCAGCTATGCTGACAATTTATGACTGCACTGGATTATTTTCAGTTTTTAAAAACAAACAGATGTTTATGGATAGCACTGTACTGCACAGATCTAGCTTTTGACATCAAAGGAAAAAAAATAGGAATTTCATTCCTTAAATTACTGGTGTGTGTGTGTGTGTGTGACAAAATGCTTAAAATTAAATAGATTTCTTCTCAGTCTTTTTATTATTTCTTCCACTTCACCACAGGAAGGATTTATATAGTAAAAAATCCCGAAGGCCAAAAATAGTTTGATGCTTACTTAATAACAATAGCAGATTGTATGTTTGTTTCCATTGTGGGAGTAATAAAGAACCTAAAGGTCAGCTCTTTCCAAGTCTAGCACTAGGAACACCTGCTATCCCACACCCCACCCAAGATTATAGAGAGTAGACTTCACAGGAAAACTATATGACTCCATAGTCTTGGACTTAAACTTCAGCATGATTGAAGTATGTTGTTTTGTAAGAATGCAGCCCTTGGGGATAGTAATTTCTGGCCATTTTGGTGCCTTTCCAAGCCAATCTTTCTTTACCCAATAAATGCATAATGATGCAGTGTACTTTCTGCTATATGGTTATAGCATGTGTTCCCCTTAGGTTTTCTCTTCTCTCATATAGGTGCAGCATGTCCAGTGTCAAACAACATAGAATCATAGGGTTGGAAGAGACCACAAGGGACATCTAGTTCAACCCTCTGCCATACAGAAAGACACAATCAAAGCACTCCTAACAGATGGCCATCCAGATTTTGTTATCCAAAGAAGGATACTCCATCACACTTCAAGGGAGTGTGCTCCACTGTTGAACAGCTCTTACTGTCACGAAGTGGAATCCCTTTTCCTGTAGTTTGAATCCATTGCTCCGGGTTCTGTTCTCTGGAGCAGCAGAAAACAAGTTTGCTTCAGCCTCAATATGACATCCCTTCAAATATTTAAACAGGGCTATCGTTGTTGTTTTTTTAAATTTGGAAATCTGTGTACGTCCCATATAAAGACAACAACATTTTATTTTATTACGGCGTAGAGCCAGTATAAAAACACCATAGTGACCAAGTATCCATGTAGACACAATACAATGTCCATACATATCAGTGAGGGAACAAAAATGACATAAAATGCTCAGTCATGTGTGAATTGAGAGGAGGATTTAGGGGGATTATAGAAATGTTACAAAAAGATTTCTTTAGCATAATCATTTAAGTCTCAATTAACAAGAATATCCACCCACAGGGCTATCATATCACCTGTTAACCTGCTCTTCTCCAGGCTAAACATACCCAGCTCTCATAGTTGCTCCTCATAGGGCATGATTTCCAGACCTTCACCATTTTGATTGCCCTCCTCTGGGCATGCTCCAGCTTGTCAATGTTCTGTCTGAATTGTGGTGCCCAGAACTGCACAAAGTATTCCAGGTGAGGCCTGACCAAAGCAAAACAGAGTGGTACTATCATTTTCCTCGATCTAGACACTGTACTCCTATTAATGCAACCTAGAATCACATTGGCTTTTTGGCTGCTGCATGACATCATTATCACGCTGGTAATTTTATCAAAATAAGAGGTAATATTAGTCTAGCTGACTTGTTTTTGAGAAACCCATGTAAACTAATTTGTGCAATTATGGCATTCATTTCTAAGTGCTTGCAGACTATTTAATGTACTGTTCTAGAATCTTTCCTGGTATTGATGTCAGGCTGAAAGGGCAGTAATTGTTTGAGTCCTTTCCCCCCGTTTTTGAAGATGGGGTCAATATCGCCCTCCTCCAGTCTGCTGGGACTTCTCCTATTTTCCAGGAGTTCTCAAAGATTATTGCCAGTGTCTCTAAGATGACTTCTGCCAATTCTTTTAATACCCTAGGATGTAGTTCATTTGACTCTGAAGACTTGAATTCATTTAGATTAACCAGGTATTTTTGTATTGCCTCTTTACGTATTTTGTGCTGCATTTCCCCTACTATATCCTCTGCTTCATTTTCCTCAGGCTGAGCACCCTTTTTCTTTTTTGAGAAGACTGAGGCAAAGAAAGTCTTGAGTAATTCTCCCTTTTCTCTGTCCTGTAAACTTTACACCAGCTACTCCACGCAATGGCCTCACCACTTCCTTCTTCTTTCTTTTGCTACAGACATAACCTAAAAAGCCCTTTTATTGTTCTTAATCTCTCTAGCAAGCCTGAGCTCATTCTTGCACTTTAGCTTTTCTGACTTTCCCTCTACATACATTCACTTGGAAAATGTGATGAGGTGCAGGATATGGCAAGAATCCTTTACACACATATGTATTGGCAAACATATTTTTCCAGACCAGGTGGTAGGTCTTCCAGATGTTTTTGAAATGCAGTTCCCAACATCTCTCACCACTGGTGATGCTGGCTGGGGCTGATGGGTATTGCAGTTCAAAAGCACCTGGATGTCCACAGATTTGTCTCTCTTGCATACTGACACTCCTTCAACAGTAGTGGTAATCATGGTTGAAGGAAGCTATCACCAATATACTCTATGTAAACTATAATTCAAATATTTGATGAGTATCCCTTCTTGTTATACTTCCTTACCTTTGTGAATGACTGCACCAGGCTGCAAGAATAGATATTGTAACAACCTCAGACAAGAAAGACATGGTACAATCAACAAGAGAGCATCAAAAGTGGCAGAGGCCTTTGTAGCAAGGAGCACAAAGATCTGGAGACAAAAACAAAACAAACAAACAAAAAACCCACTACCCAATCCTGTCTCTTTAGCATATTTACCATAAACTCTCAAGGACTTTAGTATGTCAGATCCACTATCCTTCATTTTCATTTCCTCCTCCTCCTTTCCTTTTTCTTTTCTTTTGTACTGGAATATATGTGTGTGTGTGTGTGTGTGTGCACGCGCGCGCACACGCACGCACACACACGCACACACACACCATAGGTTGGATCTATGCTTAGCTACGTTAATAACATCAATAGCAAGTTAGTCCCGCTGTTTTGAATGGGTCCTATGTAAGAATGACTAATACAACAATCCTGAGGCATCTATAGGTATCTATTGCCCTTAGGCTGTAATATTATGCCTACTGAAGTCCATTGTGACTTACACATGAGTGGACATGCATAGGATTCTGTTGCAAGATGGTATCCTCTGTGCCTTAAACTTCTCCTGGCCATAGAACTGAACAGTCTCAAACTTCTCTCAGCCATGGAATTGGATATCAAGACTCACACAGTCTGTTCCTATGTATGGTTTCTTTAGATCACTTTCCCGCCCTTCTACTCTCTGTAGTCTAAATTGCCATTATACCTTTGGCAAGCTCACTGGTTGTTGTTTTTTAAAAAATTATTCAGTTTCATTACATAAACATCTGTACTTTTGAATGTCTCGTCACTAAGTCTTATAGCAGGGAATTGGGTCTTTAAAGAATGTGCACCAATTTCTAAAGGGAGTTAACAAGAGTGTAGGAAGTAGCTTTATCACCTGCCTTTCCCACAGGAAGTTAGTCCTATAATGCAGGAAGGAGCCATACAACAGTGGCTATTGTCCTCCAGCTAAAGTAATTTTGGCAGGATACAGACTGCCCCTTTGGGGCGGCCTGCACCTGCCCCTTTCCCTGATGGAGCAGGGCCTCAGCGCCCACAGCGACACCCCCAGAGGCCTCGATCCGTTGCTTCTCCAGGCCTCGGGGAAGCAGCAAAAAGCCACTTCCCTGCAGCCTGGAAAGAGGTGTCCTTGGGGCTTCATGCCCCAAGGACACCCCTACAGCAGCGGGGAAAGAGAGAAAGGGGCCTCTTGGCCTCTTTTTCTTTTGTATTGCTGGCACAGCCGTGTAAAGGCTGCGCCAGCAATACAGGCAGTGGAAGGAGCTCCGTTTCGGAGCTCCTTCCGGCACTGCTGAAAGGGCACCACAAGTGCCCTGCAGCGCCCGCGCTGCTCCATTTGGAGGCGGCACGGCCATGACATCATAATGGCGGCACCCATGTAGACAGGACACTGACATTACAACATCATGGTTACGTGCTAGGGTTGAAGGGCATCTGGAAAGGACGCCCCGAGGCAACCCTAGCACTTATCCAGGCCGGTGCAAAGCGCCGGTCTGGATACTGCCATTTTTTGGGAGTCCTGAGGCAGGAAGTGCAATAGATATTAATTCCATTGTTAACAGTATGAAGAAGAAAAATAACTATATAGCCATTTTTGTGCAAGTTGTTAAATGCACACAAACACACAGGACAGCCCAGAACGTAATAACAATAGTTTAAACCAGATAATTTTTTTTCTCCTGACCTTTCATCAAGGTTAAACTTATTCTTCTTCCCCAGAGTACAGTATTTCTGCTTTCTCCCCGAGGGATTTATAGCACTCTGTGCAGCTGCTACCAGTTACACATTCTTCCCTAGAGAAGTTTTCTGATAATCACTGCACCTGTCCTGTGCCCATGAAGACCTCATAAACCATGACATTGCCCTTGACTGGCTGGAATTTAATCATAAGGTATTTTTCTCATGCTTCACAATGGCCCAGAAATTATGTCATCCCTCCATTTAGCTGGATGGTTAGGCAAACACAAGCAGATGGTGCAATTGAATTTAAGTGGATGTTGTTGGTTGTCTTCAGACAGAATGCACAAATGAAACTAGAGACACAGGGGAAAAAATCTCACTATGTTTCAGCAGGTGTATATATACTCAAGGTCTTCCTTGGATTCTGTATAAAATCGTAAGAGGGCAACCCATAAAAACATGCTACCACATTACATAAAAACATAATTACATTGGTACATTGGGTTGTGTATACTTATTTAGAATCAAGTTCAGAAGTTTTTGGACCAGGGATTCTCAAAACATTTACTGAACAAATGAAAATATGTGAGCAAAGGCTGAAGTGTTTTTTAAAATACAACATGGGATCAGAAGTGTTTTGGATTTTGGATTTTTTTTCTTTTGGATTTTGGAATACATGTTTTTGCATATATGTACAAAATCCTGGATATGGGACCCAAGTCTAAACACAAAGTTAATTTATATTTCATATATAACTAATATGTGTAACCTGAGGGTAATTTTGTAAAATATTTTAAATAATTTTGTACATGAAACAAAGTTTGTGGACACTGAAACATTAGAAAACAAAAGTGTCACTATTTCAGCCATCCATGAAGAAAGATTTGATTTTTGGGCTCTTTCAGAATTCAGAATTCTGGATAAGGAAGCCTCACCAGTAAATAATTAATTGAACAGCTCTACTTTAATTGGGCCCTCCTCCGAAGAAACATGCCATGAAAATCCCATGATACAGCCTTAGGGGCCATTCAGACTACAATTTAACCCAGTTCCAGATTCGAATTTTGTATGTGAAGTTCATATTGGGCCCGATTCCGTCACAATCCATGTCAAGGCTTGCACAAGGAAATGCCCCTTACCCTGGGGTATCCAGATTCGGGCTAAAACCCGTCTTTTCCCAAAAGACCCAGGTTCTGCGAAATATGAACTTGCCCTTGATCATGTTCGGGGAAAATTCAGGAAGGGATTAGGGTCGGAGGGCAGGCTGAGGGCAGAGCATTCCCTCCCCTCATCCGAGGAGAGAGGGAGGAAGAGGAGGAGGAAAGAGCCGGAGGCTGAGAGAAGGCAAAAGGGGAAATCAGGGTGATTGACAGGGACTGCAAAGGGCTGTAAGAGGGAGGGGGAGTGGAGAAAGTGATGGAGGAGAAGGAGGAGGAGGAGGAGGAAGGAGCCCTGGGAATAAGGGAGGCATGGGGGGCATCCTATAATGAAGCAGGAAGAGGAAGAGGATGAAGGAGCCAGGGCAGCTTGGGAGGGGAAGGTCAGAAGAAAAGAGAAGGAGGAGGATTGCCCAGGGAAATAGGGCTGGGGGATGTAGGGAAATGGATGCAGCAGAAGCAGCCTCTTTTGACAATTTATGTGCATGATTTTTGGGTGACATGTCTGTGTTTGCTTGTGCTTTATTTCCTCTTGCTCCTGGATTATTATTATTATTATTATTATTATTATTATTATTAGCGGATGCTACAGTCAGAATGCCTGCGCTGCATTTCCCTTTTATTTCCAATTGATTCCATGGGTTAGAGCATTCCCTTCCCTCATTGGAGGGGAGGGAGAGGAGGAAATAGCCCAAGGAAAAAGGGGAATCTGGATGCAAAGGGTGACAGGAGGCAAAAGGGGACTGGGCTGCAAAGGGGTGGCGGGGGGGGGAGATGGAGAAAGTGATGGAGGAGGAGGAGGATTGCCAAGGCTGAGGGATGTAGGGAAATGGATGCAGCAGAAGCAGCCTCTTTTGACAATTTATGCGCATGATTTTTTGGATGCTTGCTTTCCTCTTGCTCATGGAACTTAAGAGCC
>NC_056522.1:108678306-108705285 GCF_019175285.1 Sceloporus undulatus | reverse complement strand
ATTATTATTATTATTATTATTATTATTATTATTATTATTATTATTATTATTAGTGTTATATGCGGAAGCTACAATCAGAATGCCTGTGCTGCATTTCCCTTTCATTCCCAATTGATTCCATGGGTCAGTTGGAACTTACAGGTCACACTCTCTCAGCCTCAGTGGAAAAGGTTAATAATAATAAGGCAATGGCAAAGTGTAAGCAGGAGGAAAGGGGTCAGTTCAGGTTAGGTCAAAGGCAGGGCACGAACGGAGCTCCCATCAGGCACTTTCTTCCCTTTTTTTTATTTTTTTAAAATTAATTTTGACAAAATATGTGCATGTTTTGTTTTGTTTTTTCTTGTGGCAGATATATATATAGATAGAACGTGGCTGGAAGCTTGTTCACTTTCCCTTTCATTTGCTGGCTTCCAGCAAAGAATGTTGCAAATGGGCTAGCCTTTTTTTCCTTTGTGAATCAATCCAAAAATGCGAATGTTACATTTGTTGCTCTTGTCAATTAGGCAACTGGCAAAACGATACATGCTTTTGCAAGGAATTCAGGGGCAGCCCTGAATTGCTTTTAAAAGCAAAAAAAGAATGCAAGGCAATTGCATCCTTTTCTGGCATTTCCGAGGTGAGGAATTTATTATTATTATTATTATTATTATTATTATTATTATTATTATTAGTGTAAGTGGCAATCTGGGGTGGCAAGGAGTGGGGGATACAGGATGCATTAACTTGCATTTTGGGGTTGAAAATGGGGCCAATGGCAGATCATACCCTGCACTCACCCAAATGCCCCCCCCCCCACACAAAAGAGATTTTAAATTTACAAAAGGTGCACACTTTGGGGCATTTTGTGCATGGCTCTTTAAAAAAAAAGGAGGGGGGAGGACACTTCCAATGCCCCTGCAAACGTCACCTATGACGATTGCTTGATTGACAGCAGGCGCCTTCAAGTTAAACCTGATAAGGCATTCGGGTTAAAATGCCCCTCAATCGTAGTGGGCACTCGCTCACTACGATGTTTATCACACTATGCTCTTAAAGAGCTACTATTCCAGTGTGACTCCTCTAGCAGCCTCCTGTTGCATGCTGGGATTGGCAGTTTTAAGGAGCTGAACTTCTCTGCCTGAGAATTCTAAATACCCCTCCTTAAAACTGCCAATCCCAGCATGCAACAGGAGGCAGCTAGAGGAGTCACACTGGAATAGTACCTCTTTAAGAGCTCGTCTGATAAACACCAGAGAGATTCGGGGGAGGGGCATCCAGATCTACCCAGTTCCACCCACATTAACTGGGCCAGTGGGAATGGGGCCTTAGGGTTGCCATAAGTCAGAAACAACTTGAAGGCACACAACACCAACAACAGAAAGTCAACCAGTGCTGTTTTCCATCCTGTTTCTTAGAACTGAATGATATTTCTAGGCAGCAATCCTTTATCAGGAAATCTAGCATATCAAAATACACACAAAATAGCTTGTGTGGGTTTCTGTAAAATACCTATATAACCAAGTTTGTGTTAGCAATAGTACAGAAAATTGTCTAGATCAACCCAGAGCTTCTAAAAGTGAATTTCTTGAATACAGCTCACAGGATCTTCCATATAGCCTGGGGTTTCTGAAAGATGTAATCAATAAAAGTAGAGTTTCCACATCCTGTAGAAATTCTGTTTTAACCAGAAAAATTGGAGAATAAAGTTGCCATTCAATGTTGTTTTGAAATATTTTTAAAAGGTCTTTCTTTAAACAGAAATGGGATACAATGTTTGCTGCCCAAGAAGAGAAGAGTGCCCTCTGGTGTTCTTTTTCCCTTATTGTTTTTGAAAGATAATCTCTCTCTCTCTCTCTCTCTCTCTCTCTCTCTCAATATCTCTCCACTTTTAAAAAAAATAGATCCTGCTCATACAGGATGACTAGATGTCCTAACTGCAAAGGTGGACATTGCACAATGTAGGACATTCAAGAAAAAATGTAGAACTTTACAAAATAAAGGCTAAAACCTTTGACATAAAAATATAAATTCATGCTTCTTAGTCATGGTCAAAATGGAGGACATTCCAGAATTCCTCCTGGACAGCAGGCTAAAATGTCGGACATGTACTGGAAAAAGAGGATGTCTGGTCACCCTGCATACCTATATCTTTAACATTTTTAAAAGTGTCACACAAGATGAAATTAAGTAGTAGACATTTTTTCATCGATCACCCATGCCTAGAAGAAAAGTCACCTGCTACATTACTGTATGTCAGGCTACTGTTTTAAGGGTTTCAACCTCTTTTGTACCTTTCTTTCCTATAACTCACATCATCTGCTTTCTCTATGTAGAGATTAATCTCTTTGACAGAAGTATAATTTGAAGCTAGCTTTAGCCACAAGTTATTATTACTGATGCAGAACCGAATGACATTTCTGTGATCTGCTGCCACACTCCAGAAATAATGCTGTTTGATGCTGCTTTAACAGCTATGGCTCAATGCTATGGAATCCTGGAATCTGTAGGTTGTTGTGGCATAAGAGCTCTCTGATATAGAAGGCTAAATAGCTCACAAAACTACAAATCCCAGAATTCCATAGCATTGAGCCATGACAGTTAAAGTGATGTGAAAGTGCATTAATTCTGCAGTACAGATGCAGCCCAAGTAATTTTCAGTGTATTTGACAGTGCATATGAGTCCTTGCAGTGTTTTCCATTTTCTACATTTTATTTATTAGGACCGGTCTGTTTTACATCACTATAAACTCCTCAATGGTTATTACTTACTTATTTAGATCAAGCAGTGATGAGAGTTCTCTGGGTACTGCACAGAAGTTATAAACCTAAAATAAATGGATATAGTAAGACCATGACAATAAACCAGCATACAAAACCAAGATAAAAACTTGCAGCAGGGATGAGGCCAGCCAAGTAGCGATTCTGATTGGATGCCCAAGTCATCAAAATGCCTCCAAAAATACCTGGGGAAAATAAAATAAAATAAAAAACCCATAGTTTGTGGACCAAGTTTTCTAGGAAGGGCATTCCATAGATGGGGTGTCACCACTGAAAAGTTCCTCTCTCTTCTAGCCATCTGTCTTGTCTCATTTAGTGAGGATATCTGAAGGAGTGCCTTGGATTATGACTTTAAGATTTATTCAGGTAAGAAATGGGAAACGTCAGAACAATAGAAGCTGCCTTATATTAAGTTAGGCTTCTAGCTCAGTACAGTCAACTGCAGAAATGGCACTCCAGGATTTTAGGCAGGTGGTTTTTGTTTTTGCTTTTGTCCTACCTGGAGACACCAGGAATTATGCCTGGGACTTTCTGCAAGCAAAACCTACATTCCACTACTAACTCATGATTCTTCCCCCAGAATCTCTACTATTTAAGATAAAGGTGGGAATTGTGTAGCCCTCCAAATGTTATTTGGCTGCAGCTCCTACCAGTCCTAGCCAGCATAGCCAGTAATCCCAGAATGCAACAGGAGGCAGCCATAGCAGTAAAAGTGGAATAGCAGCACTATGTGTAGTGTAGTGTGGTAATCTAGTCTGTTTGGGCACTCGGTCTCTAAAAGGTTCACCATCACTGTCACAGGTAATGAAAATTTGGCCTGGGTGGTGGTGGTGGTGAACAAGAAGGTATTGTTCAAGAATCATAAAATCATAGTGTTGGAAGAGACCGCAAGGGCCATCCGGTCCAACCCCCTGCCATGTAGGAAATCCAAATCAAAGCATCCCTGACAGATGGCCATCCAGCCTCCGTTTGAAGACCTCCAAGGAGAGAGACTCCACTACACTCTGAGGAAGTGTGTTCCACTGTCGAACAGCCCTTACTGTCAGGAGGTTCCAGTACTTTCTTGTTCACCACCACCACCCAGGCCAAATTTTCATTACCTATGACAGTGATGGTGAACCTTTTAGAGACAACAAGATTCCAGCCATAAAGTGATAAATGATTCCATTTGTCTTATCAATATTTGAGAATAATACACTATAACTTATCTACTCATCTTTATATGTTGGCCGAAAGCAAGCTCTATTAAATTAAAGGTGTTTTACTCCTTACATTATGCATACAGCAAACTTATTTTTTAAAATTTTAAATTATTTTTGAATACATAACATACATTTATAACATACATACATACATGAAATACATAACAATAATTTATTTACAGATATAGATATAGTGCTGGCCTGGCTTATACCCTGAACAGAGATCATACAGCAAACTTGAGGAAAACAGGTATTTCCCAGTTTTCTGGCCAGATGATTCAAGGTTTAATTCTTGGCTTCTCCTATTTAGAGGGATTTCCAGTAGAAAGAAGGTGTGTGAAAGAATTGAGATGCATGAATAGAATTTGCATTTTTCAGGATATGTCATTTGAGAACACACAAAATCATACAGCTTCTGGACAGGTGCTATGGCACAGCATGTATCATTAATAAAAGTTCATGCAGCTGTTCAGGTATATGAAAAAGCCATTCCAAAATGACAAGTTGAAAGGCTGTCAAAATGAAGTGATGAGTGATAGGACATTACAGGAAAAGAAATACAGCAGAGAATAAAATTCATGTTATCACCTCCATTCACCTTGCTCTTGCTTCAGAGTTGGATATCTTCCTTCAAGGATATGTATATTCTTATGTGTTTATTGTGTATGTGTGTGTGCTTCTGAAAGACTGAGAGAGACAGCAAGAACTATAAACATAGAAAAGAAATTAATAGAAAAGTATATTTTTCACACCTCCTGAAACTGATAATGGGAAAGAGCACATCATCCTTGGAAAGCTATACATTTCCACAAAGTTAAATTTCCAGAATTTGATATTTAAATTGTAATACAGTGGTGCCTCGGGATACGAAATGATCGGGTTACGAAATTTCCGGGATACGAAAAAGTTGGATTGGCAAAAACTGTTTCGGGTTACGAAATATTTTTCGGGTTACGAAATTCATTTCGGCGCGAAATTCAAATGCTGCAAAGTGCAGCTATAGGCTTTCCAGTGCTAACGGAAAAGTGTTTCGGGTTACGAAATTTTCGGGTTACGAAAGGAATGGCGGAACGAATTAATTTCGTAACCCGAGGCACCACTGTACTTGCAAGGTCATAGATTTATAGAGGTGGAAGGGATCCCAAGGCCCATCTAATCCACCCCCCTGCCAGTACAGGGACCCATAGCTAAGGTATCCCCTGAGAAGTGCCTGTCCAAATTCTTTTTTTTTAAAAAAAATTTTTTGATTTAATAATTTTGTATTTACATTCAAAAGTGTCTCAGTTACATACAATAATGTTCCAGTATAACAAAAGCAGAAAAACAGAAACACAAAAGGAGGAAAAACAACCACATTAGTTGAATGTTTTTGTAAAAGCTGACCAAATGTTGAAGTATAAGTCCATCTGTAAATTTTGTCTGTACATAATTTTTTCGTATGGTGAAAGACATTCTTAAATCTTCTATCCATTGGATCACAAGTGGATAATAATTATATTTCCAGCAATGAATCTTTTAGCAGTAAACGGGTCCCCAAAAGTCCACTTCTGTTGACCATTTGTTAATTTCCAAGAAACAGATAAATAATTCAAAAGATTATGTGTACTCCTGAATATCCAAAACCAAATTGACTCATGTGATTACTTCCTCCCAAAATGTAGCTGCTAGGGAAGAACTTTGAAACATATCAGTTAAGGAAGCATTAGCAGTGCAGCCAGCCCTTTGTATCCACTGATTCTGCATTCACAGATTCAACCACCCAATATTGAAAATAAATATTAAAAGCATTCAAAAACCAAACCTTTTTATAAGATGTATCATTTTACTAAACCATTATATATAACGGGACTTGAACAGTCATAGATTTAATTATGCACCAGGGATAGGTGGGTGGGTCCTTCAACAGTCTAGAAAACCCTTTCTTCTTCTTCTTACTTTTTATTCAACACATAAATTTGAATACATAAAATAACATTAATAAAACTCTGTCCAACTGACAATATTCCTTTCAATCTTTCCTATCATTTGCTACCTATGCCCTTAAACTGGGATCAGCTACAAAAAACTGGGCTACTTTTTTATTTCTGAATTAAGGCACACTCCTGCATGATGGAAGAGCAACCTAACAAAATCTTACCATGGATGGTAATAGCACTTAATAATCATTACCTGATGTGGATGTTTTCCTCATGGGCCTGTAACCAGCCAACTAATGCTGGAAGAATTCATTCACACACCCACATGCATATATGTGTATGTACAACACTTCGTTTCCCACACTGCATTTTTTTTAAAAAAATCTGAAATTTCTATTGCAACCAGTAGAACATCCTTCATTTCCTGTGCCCAGATGATGCTAACTGAGACACATAAATGGCTGATTTCCCCTGAGAACCTATATATATAGTTCACAATAGCCATTAAAAAGACTTTGATTTCTGATGAACTCTAATCCTCTTGGTTTTGACTCCCCATGGGAAGAATCTTTGGGAATTGTAAAAACTTTGTCCTGTGAAATGTCAGGGGAAAATCCCATCATCATCTTAACACTGAACTGATTAGAATATTCATAAAAGCATGTAGTGCTGCCTTACTTTTGCCTCAATCACCCCAGAAAAACGTGTGTGAGAGAGAGAATGTGAGAGAGTAGTATGCATGTGTATGAGAGAGATGCGAGATCTAGGTTTCCACTGTGTTGACCAGGGGTAGGCAACCTGCGGCCCGCGGGCCGGATGTGGCCTGGCAAGGCCTTGGGACCGGCCCCAGCCCGGTCCTGCTGCCGATTGCCGCAGGAGCCTTTGGCCTCTCGCGTGAGGGTGTGGGGCCTTTGGCCTATCAGGAGGAGGCGGGCAAGGCCCCCGGCTCAAAAAGGTTGCCTACCCCTGGTGTGGACTATGCATTGCTGACTTCAGCTGCTCACTGCTGCTTTATGTTTCCTGCCAACAGGGTTGTCATAAGACCCACCTGGATTCTTGGCTTGACTTATTTTGACTACCAGGACCCCATCTACCAGGCATGCAGATTTCCAAAGACCTAGTCCAAATAATGATAATAATAATGATGTTAATAGTAATAATAAAATATTTATTTATATCCTGCCTCTTCCCTTTTGGGGATCGAGCTGGATAACAACAGAAGTTAATACAATACAAAATAATCAAACAACGCGAACCCCCGACGCTCCCCAACCCTCACCCTCCCTCCCTGAATAGAATTACCAGAATAAAACCATATATAAATAAATACAAATTAAAATCATTTAACGCATAGCGACAGTGACGAGATTTAATCATGTTCTAATATGGACAAAGGTCAGTCTGGGAAGGCCCGCCAGAAAAGAATTATTTTTATCACCTTTTTGAAAGCCTCAAGGGAGGTTATTTAGTGAATCTCTTCCGGCAGGTCATTCCAGATTTTAGGAGCGGCAATGGAGAAGGTCCTCTGGGAAGTCATCACCAGTATGGTTTTCCTCAAATTTAGTAAGTTCTTTCCAGAGGACCTGAGTGTGTGGGAAGGTTTATATGGGAGGAGGTGTTCCTTCAAGTAAGCTGGTCCCAAGCCATGTAGGGCTTTATAGGTAATAACCAACACCTTGTACTGTGACTGGAAGCTAATAGGTAGCCAATATAGTGACTTTAAGATAGATGTAATTCGGTCGAACCTAAATTTTCCTGCAACCAGTCTGGCTGTCATATTTTGTACCAATTGAAGCTTCTGAGTATGGCACAAGGGCTGCCCCATATAGAGCGTGTTGCAAAAATCGAGATTAGAGGTTACCAGCGCATGTACAACCATTTCTAGGTCCTGCTGTTCCAGGTAGGGTCGCAGCTGGCATATCAGCCAAAGCTGATAACAGGCACTCCTGGCTGTCACATCTATCTGAGATGACAGTTGAAGCAATGAATCCAGGAACACCCCCAACCTGCAAACACAGTACTTTAAGGGAAGTGTGACCCTGTCCAGGACTGGTAACTCCGTATCCGGGTTAGGGCTACCTATCACAAGTGCCTCCATTTTGGTTGGATTCAGCTTAAGTCTATTTTCCCTCATCCAATCCATTACTGATCTCAGGCAGTCATTCAGAGGGGAGATGCCCTCCCTGGTCACTGAAAACAGTCAGAGGCATAGAGAAGTAGATTTGGGTGTCATCAGCATATGGATAACACCCTGCCCCATGTCTCTGAATGATCTCCCCAGTGGCTTCATGTAAATGTTAAACAGCATGGGAACAGGATGTCGCCCTGAGGGGCTCCAGATGTCAGCTCTCTTTTAGAAGAGCAGCTGCCCCCCTGCATCACCATCTGGAATCTGCCCGAGAGGTAGGAACGGAACCACTGCAAAGCAGAGCCTCCAATTCCTAACTCTCTCAAGCATCCCAGAAGGATACCATGGTCAATGGTATTGAAGGCCACTGAGAGGTCCAAGAGCACTAACAGGGCCACACTTACCCTGTCGATGCACAGACAGAGATCATCTACCAAGGTGACCAGAGCAGTCTCCACTCCGTATCCTGACCTGAAGCCAGTTTGAAATGGATCAAGATAATCAGTGTCATCCTAAACTGCTTGGAGTTGGTTTGCAACTGCCCTCTCAATCACCTTGTCCAAAAAAGGGAGAAGAGAAACTGGTCGATAGTTATTTCTATCCAGATGGTCAAGGGAAGGCTTCTTTAATATGGGTTTAACCACTGCTAGTAGCATCAACTGTAAATGTCTGTCCTCAACAAAGAGCAGGGTGTTTTGGGAAGTAGCCTCCATTTTTTGGAACTCTTTCCCAGTTCAGCAGTAGATATCCCTGAGCAGAAGCTTAGGTCTTCCCATGAGCAGAGGCTTACTCTAAAGGAGACCACCTTTTCCTAAAGAAACCACAACTCATGAGCAAATTTTTCTTGGAGTTGAGTTTTGCTCCTGATAGTCTTGGGATAAGCCCTGTTATTCTGCCTCCTTTGCTGTTATGGCTTGGAGGGAGTTCAGAGGAATCTTCATTTGAGTCAGGGACTGGGTAATACTGTATCCTGGGGGATCCAGAGTTTCAGAAGGTTATGGAGGCTTCGATAACAATTGAATTCAGGAGATAAAAGACAGTGAGGGTATGGCACATAATTTAAAGAAATCACATCTCTATGGAGTTAGTATTAAGTACAGTGTGCCCTTCCCTTACGTGGTAGATCTGTTCCAGACACCCTCCTCCCCCTCGTGTAAGGGAAATTTCCCAAATGCTTGAGCCCCATTGAAAACAACAGGCACCATAGCCTTTTCCAGTGCACGGCTTTCATTTTACCATTCCATTGCATTTAATGGGATTTGAGCATCTATGTCCGTGATGGCAAACCTATGGCATGCGTGCCAGAGATGGCACGCAATGTCATTTGGCCCAACTCCCACCGCAGAGAAGGAGGAACAGGCACCCACCTGTTTCTTCTTCTCCCAGACCTTTCCTGGTCTCCAGCTGGCTCTCAGGAGAGATAGCTGGAGGCCGGGAAAGACGTGCAGGGGGTAGAAGTCCCACCCCAGAAGTCCCACCCCTGGAGGGCTGAAGTCCAGCCCCTGGTACCAGATAACACCTGGTGCTGGAAAAACGTTTAGTTGGGGCACTCGGCCCCCAAAGGTTTCACCATGACTGATCCATGTTGTTATCCACAATGAGTATGTCCTTGAACCAAACCTCAGTGGAAACCAAGGGTCCACTATACAAGCATTTTCAGCTCATAGAACCCTCTACTGCCCGTTGATGTCAGAAATTTGTTGACAGAACTGTTGTGCTGACTAAATTACTCTAGAAAAAGGACAAAAGAAAAAAAAAGCCAGAACCAGATTTTAAACACCCCAGGATCATAAACTCAATATTAGCAAAAACTTAGGCCCAAGTGATGTATAACACCCCTAATTTGACTGGGGTTTAAATGGATAATAGCTTCAACTGACTTACTTTTGATGCAGTTGGATTTTGGCCATCTTGTTATGAGTATTGCATTTGTGTTCTCCTTTTTTTTTCTTATAGTGCTGTATTTGTCTTTTTGTTAATTTATATCTATATATGTTGTGTACCTTCAAGTTGTTTCCAATTTATGGCAGCTCTAAAGCCCCTATCATGGGTTTTTCTTTTTCAGAGGAGGTTTGGCATTGCCTTCCCCTGAGGCTGAGAGTGTGTGACTTGCCCAAGGTCACCCAGTGGCTTTCATGGCCAAGCTGGGAATCAAACTGTGATCCAACACTCAAACCATTTTTCTCTTGAGCCATTATAACCTAGATGTGTGAGAAGAATTGTGTTAAATTTGTTCAGGTTTTCCCCAACAGATTAACTGTTTCCCCCAAGAGTTAGACAAAACACCCTGCCATTTACTCCTGATATAGTGGTTTTATTGCTTATTTTCTTTGTCCAGTATTTTATATCAGCTACTTAGAGAAGTATATTTTTGAGCCATTCTAGCCAAAATGTCCCCTATAAAAATTAAGACCCAAGTAAGTAAAAATCTGAAGGATGGTTTGTGAATAACTATACTTAACTAAGTAAACTCTCCTGGTCTGAAGCCCCCCCCCCCCACAAAAAAAGAAAAAATCTTACAGAAATAGCAACTGTAGGCAAAATGAACTTCCTACCTCTGTGTGACTGATGCTCCATAAAGTAGATTTGCGGGATTATGATCATGGCAATAGTGTCACAATCATGACAAAGTAGTGATAGTAAATATGTAAAGTTATGGATAAATAAATCTAGGTAACTGTTCTGTAGTTAGGTATTCTTAACTAAGTAGCTGATGTAGAATACTGGCCTTTATCTTTTATAAACACAGTGCTTGATGTAGGTTGCTGCCACACTATAGAATTAATGCACTGCTTTAACTGCCATGACTCTATCTTATGGAATCCGTATGTAATTTGCTGTGGCATGGGAGGTATCTGATAGAGATGGGTAAATATCTCACAAAACTACAAATCCCCAAATTCAGTAGCATTGAGCCAGGGTAGTTAAGGCCATGTCAAACTGTATTAATTCAGAAGTAATGATGCAGCCTTAATGACAGGCTAGTCAAAGTGGCTGCTCCCCAGTCTTAAAGAATAGAATACTCATTTGAATGGAGAGTTCAAACTTTATTTAATAACTCTAAGTGGACTCTGAGAGACAGGGATTTGTTTCCCTAATCAGCAACAGAAAACACTGGATGACATTGGACAAGACACACTCTCTCAGCCTAAGAAGGAGGTAATGACAGACTTTCTCTGAACAATGAATTTTGCCAAGAAAACCCTATGGTATGGTTGCCATAAACTGGAATCAGCATAAAGGTATTGAACAAGTTTTTACTGAATGATACTAGGGGTTGGACACCACCAGTTTTTCTAGCTGAAAGAGAGAAAAGGAGTGTGTCACTGCAGCTGTCCTATATTTAAAATATCAAGAAAGAAAACAGAGATGCACCTCTGAAAGGATTCACAGTGCTTCACATCCATCCTACAACTGCATACTCATTTTGAGCCTTTCCCTAAAAAGCCCACAGAGTCCCAAAGTGTGTGTGTAGGAGTGGTGGTGGTGAGGGAATCAACACAACAGTAGACAAAAACCGTTGTGCATGTGAGACCAATCATAATGAAATGGAAATAGTATAGTTTGTGACAGTTCTATGTCCAGGTAAGCAATTTGCAACAACCATTTGGGGTAACATAGTAAACCTTGGAGCTGACCAAGGATTTTATCAAACGGGAGGAATTTCTCTTAAATTCAAATGAAAAGAAAGTGGGGCCAGAATGCATTCACTTAAAGTCGCTAGTTTCGCACAACTATGTGAATACGCATTGCATTCAAACTGGCTTCCCATTGCCCCAAGATAGCATGCCATTGCCTGAATTTGTGTATGGCAGTCTATCACACAATAACGTGAAACCACATGATTGCATTTGGACTGACTTCCCATTGCCCGAATTTGCGTGTAGTGGGTTATCATGCAATAACGTTAAACCCCATGATTGCGTTCAGATTGCCATCGGATTATACTTCCAGTTCCCCTTGTCTGATAAACTCCCAAGACATTTGATTCTCCCAATCTAGGGCTGAACTGAAATAAGGATTTCTACTTTCACTGTAAATATAAATTAACTTAGCAGTGGTGTGCTGATTGTATTATAACCAGTTCCTTCTGTTGTCAATGATCACTTTGCTTACCTTAAATTTTAAATAGGATTGTGGCAGACAGACTATTTCTAGCACTTCATTGCTATATTTTCCATCACTGTTTACAAGTGCAATGGAAGACAAAGGTTTAAAGCCTCCCTACTTTGCTGTCCCCTACACCAGGATCATGATCCATACTCTAGAAATTATAGTTTGTTAGCACAATATATGGAGCAATAGTTATCTCAATAGTTCTATGTACTGCCAAATGGTAACAAGTACATAAAATGTATCTTTTCAAGATGCAACACAATGCTCTGGTTTCAGTTTTGCAGAATAGGAGAAATAATGCAGTGAATTTTTTTTCTTGTGGCATGTCATCATGATCATTTTATCTAGTTATCAGAAAACAAATGGAAGTTGTTACAATGAACTTAAGATGTGGAGGAAATAGGCTACAAATTACAGTATAGTACAATACATGGCGTAATAGAACTTCTGTAAAGGTTTAAGCAGCCTGTTTTGGATCTGTTTTGCTGTACTGGGTGGAGGTGATTTAAGAACTACACTACCTTTTTACAAGGTCTTTTGCCTACTGATTAAAATGACTGGCTCTATAAACCCATTGTTTACAAGACAGTATTCATATAAGAAAAATGCAATGCTCTGTTTAGTGTCATTGGGTGAGAATAATGAAATTTAATAGTGTGTATCAGCATAATTTTATTTGACTATCCTAACAGGACTATTCCCAATAAAATATAATGCTATCTATCTAAATGAGATTTGTATTGCAATTGTATTGCAATTCCATTTTAAAAAATGGGGCTGCTGCAGGCATCATGTGGGCTGAATTTCAGCTTGCAGTTTGCCAAGAGACACAGCAGATGGCAGTGCATAACATAAAGTAGTCCTCTAGCAATCCTCTTGTGGAAAGTAACTGATGGAAAGGAGCAAGATCATATCAGCAGGCACACTTAATGGTTTCCCTTGACTACTCAAAGCAAAACAGCAAAGGAGAAGTCTTGCATGAAACAGTCTGTGTTCAAATATAGGTCATGTTTAGGTGCTAAATCAGCAAAATGAATTGTTTCTGATTTTGCCAGTTTCATAGTATGACTAGTATGACTACCACAGAACATTCTCAAGCATGCGTCTGGTGGCTGGTGCTATTTTTTTTAAAAAACAATGTTTGGCTGGTTTTTCCCCCCCCCCCCCCCAACTGAGCATCAGTTTATACATACAACTGAGTGGCAAGATTTTGGCTCTGATTCCCCCCCCCCCCTATTCTAAAGTAACACTGCAGCCTTGATCTGGAATGAGACCAGTATGCATGGCTGGGAGAGGCCAAAACCTTCCCCTATTCATTAAAAACATTCAACATTATATGTGCCTTTTAAAACAAATTCATTGGCATAAATCTTACCCACCTGTGTATTCTGGACCCTTACTCTAGTGTAAGCAGGAAAAAGATATGAAGCTGTATGCTGCTTGTTTAACAACATGTGTAGTTTGATCCTGAGAAGGGATAATGAATAATAAAACAGTTACATGGTCACAAGACTACACATATAATATTATCATATGGTCAGCCCTGTAAAAGTATTTTGTCCCTATGCAGCAGATGTGTCTGTTAAGGTGGGTTGGAGACCAAAGTGCATGTATACTACACAATAATAAAAGGAATAACTTCAGTTAGCTGCCTGGAGCCGTTCTAGAGAATCCTGGGATTTGTAGATTGATGAGGGACTTAGAATTTCCCATCTGAGAACTCTAGTGGTGTAGTTCAGGGGAGCAGAGGATTCTACAAGTCCAAAGGATGGAGCCATTTAAGCTGTCTTCACAGTGTGATGTATACACATTTGTAGTGGCTTCCTTAAGTCAGCTTGTGAGCTAATGGCAAAGACCAGTTTTGAATCAGGAAATCTTCCCTTTCATTGTTTATTTATGCACTAGTTAGGTGCAATTTTAACTGGTGCAAGTTTAAAATGCAAGGCAACATGGAAGAACATAAATGTCTTAAAATGCATACAACTGAGATTATATGGCCTGCTTCTCACACTGCTTATATTGTGCAGGCAGAAGACTTCTGGTTTTCTAGTACCATGATCTATGCTGATGGCTTAATTTTTTTAAAATAGCAAATGAGTTGGTTAGTTATTTCCAGACAAATGAGTCTGGATATCACCATATCCAGGAAGTTGGGAAGCCTCCTGGAACATTTTTTAAGCAACACAGAATACTGTGGGGATGGGCCAAAATTTTTGGATGAAGATTGCATTGGATTTTGGACATAATTTGGAGTAACTGGTAAGTAAGCAATTGGCTGCTAGGACTCTGTCCAGTGACTACCTGTAACAAAATCCTTTGTCATAATATTGATCTTTGTTCTTTTCCATCAGTCATAGTTCTTGCCATTCAGGAAAATCACAATAATGCCTTGGGAACTTTCAGTTCTCCTTAACAGGCATTGGGCAGCAGGTCACGAAGGAAGAAAATAATCTTCCATTAGAGAACAGAATGTTCCTCTTGTCCTCTGCTTCCCAGGCACTGCTGCAAGGAATATCACACTGTCTTGCCACTGACTGCACTTGCTCATTTGCTGCAGCACAAGACAATCTTCTGCCTAATACTCAAGTATAAATCAGTTATAATCCTTGCAACTCTCTTGGCACACTCTTGTTGAGTAGCCTACATGCAGGGCAACTGGTGTGTGTGTATGTGTGTAGTAGTAGTAGTAGTAGTAGTAGTAGAGAATATTGTTATTGTCATGCCTTAGAACAAATAATGTTACAGTTGTGTGCATTACAATGGAGCTAGTCTGGCTGGTCATTGACATGACCTGAGAGGGAAGGATGATACTGTCTTGTTTTTGTTATTTCTTAGGCCTCATTCACACTACATTATTATTGAGCCTTCTCCGTTCCGGACACTTGTAAATTGGGACCAAGATCCACGTCAGTAAATATCAGCGTTAGCAAAGCCTCAAACCTATTCACCTCTCCTACCTTTGCTTCCCTAGCTCTTTTGTGTGTGCATGAGTCTATGTGTGCCTGTGTTTGTTGATTATTTCTCCTAAGAAATTTCTCCTAAGAAAAATACAAATATCTATTTGAATTTGCCTCTGGAGTTCCGTGTGATTTGTACTTGGTATAGCTGGAAAGAGGTACTAGATACCTTCTTATGCAAACATGTAAAAAGTACAACTGTTAGCATAAACTTGAATGATACCAGCTTCATGCCCTATCAGGCTTCCAGCCTTAGTTATCAAACACTCCCACCATAACCACCAAACTTATTTTATTTTTTATTATTAACCTTTATTTATGAAGTGCTGTAAATTTACACAGCGCTGTACATGCAATCTTTTTAGTTAGTTCTAGCAATAGATAGATTATATCTATCTATTGCTAGAATTCATTAAGGGAATTATAAATGCATAATGTAGAGTCATGTGTATACGTTGTATATGAAACATGACTTGTGTTTCATCTCCAAGATATATCATTTACATATGTGCAAAAACATTTATTGAATAATAATAATAATAATAATAATAATAATAATAATATAATCTGAAATCCAAAACACTTCTGCTCCCAAGCATTTTGGATAAGGGAGACTCAACCTGTATAAAATGTCTATTTATCATCTATCTATGGACGCAAACTCATCTAGTACAAAGCAACTATATATTTGTTCATTTAGGCCAATATTATTGTTCACTCTGATTAGGGATGACCAAATATTATTTTGTGGGGCTGTTTGTCCAATGTGAAGGACACGGCTGTTTGGTAACTTTGAGGGGATTCTAAGATATTTTGTGGCTATACTGAGGTCCAACCTTTTATATATGAAGTGGTAAGGGTTTGTTTTCCTTTATATTTATTTATTTATTTTAAAACTGAAATAACAAAGTTTTGTGGTATCACTGGTCTCGTGGGGCATTTGCTCCAGGAATGGTGTGGGGATGCCTCCTCTAAGCATCACAGGGCTTGGGCAGACTCATATGGGAAGATATGGTCCTTCAAACAACCTGGACCTGTGGTGAACTGATTTGCCTTCCTGGTTTAAAATCACTCAGCCCTACCACAGAGAGCCCTGGTTGCACAGTGGTTAAATGTACTGTACTGCAGCCACTCACTCACAAACCACAAGGTTGTGAGTTCAGTACCAGCCAGGGGCTCAGGGTTGACTCAGCCTTGCATCCTTCCGAGGTCGCTAAAATGAGTACCCAGCTTGTTGGGGGTAATTGGCTTACACATTGTAAACTGCTTAAGTGCACTGATAAGTGGTATAGAAATGTTATTCTTATTGCTATTTTATTCCACCTGTTGTCCCCATCCCAGGCTTACAACTAACTAGTAAAGAAATACAAACAATGGACATTATGTGAATAATTTCAAGTTTATTCAATGGATTATAGTTTAAAGATGTAGTTATTTAAAAGGTATACAGACTGTGTTGCAGTATAAGACTTTTTTTAAAAAAAAAAACAACCCGAAGTCCATATTGTTTTTTAAAAAAAGAAACTCTCATTTGTTTATTCTATTTGTTAAAAGTTGTAATTTTTGTTATATCTGATTGTTCTTGGTCATATTCATTTATTTCTCATTGGTTTCAAGGAGAAATCCACCTGCTCGTTTGCTTCCTGTTTCTCTCTCTCTGTGTTTCTGTGTGTGTGTAGGTTCCCCCCCCCCCCCCGGTTACAGATTTCAGACACAGGCTGGAGAAAAGTGTCTCTGTTTTACAGATCTTTAAAAAGGTGTACAGTAAAATCGACAGTGGTGAGTTTTGGACACAATCAGTGCAAATATGGTTAAAACTACCCATTTGGGGACTAAGGAAAATTTCATTGGGGGTAAAAGTTCTTGTCCTCCCCCATAGTTACATCCCTGCATTTAACCATGCTGTAGAAAAGGATTAATATGGTAAGAATTGAGTAGGTGTAGTATGACTGAAAATATAAACCTGCTGAGATTTTCATTTCCAGCTATGAAAACAAAAGCTATAAAAGGCCTTGTGCATTTTTTAATGTATATACAATGTTGTCAGTTACATTGCAAATGAAATATTGGGCATCCTCCAATGCTACTGCTTTCTGAGCTTGTTTGTGTTGTTTAATAATAAAAAGATTTACTTAACAATCTGGTAAACCAATTGCTCTTTAAAAATGGCACATGTTGTAATCATGCAAAACTGAAATGGTATAGTCAAGGAAACTAGAGCCAAATTGAAACTGTTTGGGAACAGATTGAAAACCAGGAATGGGGCATTTTGTTTTTTTTAAAGGGGGGCTGGAGAGAGAACTATTTTTTCTGAAATGAAATTACTGCCATTAGAATTTTCTGTTCTGCCTTTCACTTCTCACTTTTGGAGAGGTATTTACAGTGCATAGATACATTTGCCATAGGTTTCATTTCTTTCATGTTGCCCAAACCCATGCACACACTGGATTGCCCATAGGAATGTGCATATACAGAGGGCTTTTTCAAACTAGGAAATTATAGCATTATGTTTTTACTTTAACTGCCGTGGCAACACCCTATGGAATCCCAGGATTTGCAGAATTCTCAGTGCGGGAGCTCATCTGGTGCCTCTGAGTATAAAACCCATGATTCCATAGGAGGGAACCATGGCAATTGAAGTGGAATAACAGGGCCAAACTGTGTCGTATGAAAGACACCTTAGACCTGAATAATTTGTTCACGTGTCTGTGGGGGATATTATGAATTTACTGATGCCCACATGTGCTCCTGTGCAACACCCCACTGGGCAACTGTGGAAGGGTCAGGGGGCATTGTTCATCTCTGCAACTCCTGGAAGGTCAAACTGGCATGGCTGATGCAAACAGAAGCATTGTTCACTTCCATTTTAATTTTAGGTCATTTCTATAGGCGTTTTGTGGTTATGTGTGGGGCTGTGAGGCAAGCCTTATTTTGGGTGGATAAAAAAAAAATCACCTGTAATTTTTTGGTAGCTTGGAGACTTTGGGAGCCTTCAGGGGCCACAAACTGGGGGCTGCATGTGACCCACAGGCCACACCTTGTCCACTTCTGCCATATATGAATCTTATGTTATCATGTATACAATCATGCCAAGATTGCCTCCCTAGGGAGGAAAAGATGGAAAGAAACATTGAGTCTGTTGTAACCTGTGCACAGTCCAGTTCCAGAATGTTAGAAATTATTCTAGTTAACATGAAATTTGGGAGGAATGGATTACAGGTTAAAGTGAATCACAAAATGAAGGAGGGAGTATAAGCAGGGAAACTGACTGATCAAGAGCAGCATTGGACTGAATCTTCCTTCAATATATTGCAAGAATCAAACAGCAACAGTCAAGAATGCTCACATTGTCTATGTTACTAACTAAATCATTTGGTAATGAGACTGGATATACAGAGAAGTAGGGAATAAATTTAGAAATGTATAGTTTAAAATAGTTTTGAGGCATGGTGTGATTTGATTTTGTATCTTTTTAAAAAAAGGTTTGAAACTACTGCACTGAATTTACTGTTGCACCCAAGTTGTTTATGTCAGGGGAAAATCCCACATCACATGAGAATTTGTCCACAAATTAAATGACTCTCCTGATTCACAGGCTTACTTTTCATTCCTATTCCTAATGATCAAATACAATGCTGGGAATATGAAATACGGAGAGAGAGAAAAAATGGCAACCTGTTAACCGAAGCACAAATTTTGTGACATGAAAACAAAAGTAGATGAAAAAAAGAAATAGCAGCGCTATTGCTCCTACCTTGGGAAAACAACACTGCATGTTTTGCACAAATACATACCAATCTCTTGTATGAATCAGCCAGTGGCATCCCATAATAACAGTGATTATTGTTCTCAATCGCTTCATCCGACATGAGCAGTGTGTTTTGGGGGACGTGCTGATTTGGGATTGGAAGCTGTGGAAAGCCAGTTAATTCATGCCCTTTGTTACTATGCCGACGGATCAGACCAGTTCCTAAGGGTCAGTTTCTCAGCTGTAGAGCAGCTTTTCAAAAATGACTTTAGCACAAAAGCATGTTGAAATTTACCCTTCTTCAACAAGAGAAGAAGTATTTCCCACCCTCACCCCCCACCCCAATCCATGGAAGGAAAAATCAGTCAGTGAAGTACTATTATGGCTCCCAGCAAAACAGTACTTTTTGCAAAAAATGTATTTATTCTTTCCATGTTCCTCTTGCAGGCGTCCTTTTTTTGACCTCACTGAATGAGTTTCAGCAGTGTGTCAAGGATATTGACACCATCCCAAGGAAAGCCATGAAATATGGTGGGATTGTCTCCTTGCTGTGAATTTTAATGTCATCAACCATGTTTCTTTTAACTCTATAACTTGCAGCTGCTCTTTTCATCTTGACATATCGCTTGCCTGTGTGAGAGTCTTTTCAGTTGCAATTACTCTCTCGGGGTCTGGTGTCCATGTCACAAAACACACAGATTGTTCCCATTCTTTATTATCATATTCAAAAAATCAATATGGGTTTCACAGCTCAAGAACTCATTTTCGCCCTTTCTATCTTAAACATGGCTGCTCTTGGATTGCTGGCAGTGGGGAATGCCTGAATCAGTACTAGGAATGACAAGCGTATAGGTGTACTATTGATCTTATTTTAGAGAAATTAGAGGGGTGTGTGTATGTCTATGAAAGGCAGCTTGGAGAGACAGCAAGTTGCACAGTACTGAGGGATCTTGTAATTCAAAGGTGATCTCCAAAAGAAAGCGCTTTTAAGTTGGCAGAGCTCTCCCTATCCCTTGCTTTTTACAAAGTGGAAGGTGGTGTTGTCTAGTTAGCAAGGAATTCTTTTCTTTCTCAGATTAAAATTCAAGCCAGAAAAGAATTTGTACTTTAGAAAAATATTATCATTGGAATTGCACTGGTGATATATGCTGGCAAAAACTGTTTTGCCCATGTAAGCATTTTATGTATATATTTTTTCCTAGCAGAAGGTGCCAACATTGGAGAAAATGGGACTTTGCTGTCCCATCCCCCTGAAGACTGCCTTGCTATTCTTACCATGGCAGGGAGTGGCCTCGTCCTCCTCCTCCTGCCCCCCACCTCTGCCTCCACTCTTCCTCTTCCATTCTCCTCTTTCTCCTTCTCCTCTCACTTGCCCAATCACTGCTACTCTTCCTCCTCCTCCTCTTCTTTCCTCCTCCTCCTTTTCCTTCTTCTCCTGTTCTCCCCTGCCATCATCGCTGCTCCTCTTCCGCTTCCCTCCTGCCTTCTTCTTTTTCCTCCTCCTACCTTCTGTCACCACTGCTCCCTGTTCTTCTTTCCTTCTCCTCATCTGCTGCCCTCCCTCCCTGGCTTGCCATTCGCGGATGCTCAAATTTACGGATGGCAAGTCAGCGGATACGGAAGATGGAATTTAGTCATTAATGGTAAAGGCCTACTGGTGAGTCTTATTAGCTGATACAATGATCTTCAAAGTGAGGTATTACAAGTCTCCTCATGAAGCAGGAATTACAAACTAATCTTGCAAGATTGGCAGGTCAGCAGTTTGAGAGCCAAGTGCCATGGACCTTCAGTTTTTATACATGTACATCTCAAACGTTACCAAAACGAATTCTAGGCTGTCCATGGTCCCTATGGTGTGGTACAGACAGTGCTAAAGCGCCATGCTCACGCCGTGCTAGAGTTACAGGACTGCGCAGCAAGCGCACAGTCCCTAACCCTAGCACATACTGGCAGTGGCATAATGGTGGCTCCCTATGTATGGCTCAATCTTATGGAATTCTGACAATTTTAGTTTTCTCTGCCAGAGACCTCTGGTGCCACAATAAATTACAGTTCCATAGCATTGAGCCATGGCAGTTAAAGTGGTGTCAAACTGGGTTATTTCTGCAGTGTGGGTGCAGCCATGATAACCCTCTTTAAATATCTGAAGGGTGGTCATATAGAAGATGAAGGTAGCTTGTTTTCTGCTGCTCTAGAGATTAGAATAAGAACCAATGGATTCAAATTACAGGAAAAGAGATTCTATCTAAACATTAGGATGAACTTTGTTACTGTATGAACAGTGGAACAGACTGCCTTGGAGGGTGGTGGGCTCGCCTTCTTTGGAGGTTTTTAAATGGAGGTTGGTTGGGTATCTTTCAAGAACATTGTAGTTGTGCATTCCTGCATGGTATGGTATTTAGAAGCCTTGGTGGCACAGTGGTTAAATGCCTGTACTGCAGCCACTCACTCAAGATGGAGAGTTCAATACTAGCAATGGCTCAAGCTTGGCTCAGGCTTGCATCCTTCTGAGGTCATTAAAATAAGTACAGTCGGCCCTCCTTATACGTGGATTTGCCATGCGCGGATTTGAGCATACGCGCATGGCAAACCCTCGCGGCCTCGGCCTCCGCCGCCACAAAATGGCTGGGTGCTGCATCCGGGCCTTTTACAGCAGCGGCGAGGAGGACGAGGTCAACTTTCATCCTCCTCGCCGCCGCTGCCACCATGAAAGGGCCGGGTGCAGCCTGGAGGTCTCTTGTGCTCCAGGAGCAGCACCTGGATTTTGTTGTGGCGGCAGCAGCAGCAGCGAGAACGCGGCGGTGGTGGTGCGGTGACCCAGGTAAGGAGTGAGGGAGGGTGGGAGGGAGGGAGGGAAGGTAGGTAGGTTATAGGTAGGTAGGTAGGTAGGTAGGACGGAGGGAGGGAGGGAGGGAGGGGGGAAAGAGGAGGGGGACTTTTCTGTCCAATGCCGGCGTGTGTGCACGTGTGCCACCATTGGACAGAATGGGGCTTGAGCATACGTGGATTTTGGCATATGCAGGGGGGTCCGGAACGGATCCCCTGCGTATACCAAGGACCCACTGTACCAAGATTGTTGGAAGCAATTAGATTACAGTTGTAAACCGCTTAGACACTGCTAGTTCAGTATGAAGTGGTATATAAATGAAGCTGTTTGTTTGTTTTTGGTAGGGGTCTAGACTAGATGATCCTTGTGACCTCTAAGTTTAAAGGTTTCTATTTTTATCATTACCCAAAATGAACTTCTATCTATTTCTGTATTTTTATTTTGGAAAAAGTCTGTGCAGTCCTCATAAGATCCCGGGGCAGAAAACTATCCCTCAGATCTGATGCTGGTGCCCATCCCTGGTGAACAGGATTTCAGTGCAATTGGTAGAATATTGGAAAGAATAATTAAAAAAAACCCACTGATCTCCTAGTTGCTACAAGGACACATGTAAACTTTTGAAGGCAGCACAATTTGCTCTCTCCTTGCCAACGTACTGGCGAGGTGCCTTAGGCAGCCTATTAAGCTCTAATACTTCCCCAAAGACACACAGTTAAAACTTTTTAAAACAACCTTACAGCTAAATTTGCATTTTCTCTTGGCAGTTGTGTCTATGCTTGAGTCAAAAAAGTGTGGTGTCTGGTCTGCAAATGTTATTAACCAGGCCACCCATTGTGACATTCGAAAGGGTTTTTTTCCCTCCTGATCTTTTACTTTATAACATTTGAATGACTAACCTGTACTCTTCACTTTTTTCTCCCACTCCCTGCCCCAGTTTACTAGGAGCATGGAATAAATTTTAATATTTGAATTTAAGTGCAAGCTGTGCTTGCAACTTCTAGATGGATTTGGATACTTTCCTCAAGGGGAAAAAATCAAACCTGCTATTTTTATTTCTCATTTTGCTTTATAGCCAACATCAGCCTACTATATTCCACTTCTTCATATCTAGGCATCTAATCTGCATATCATGCAAATTATTCTAATTTTGCAAATTATGTAAATCACTTTAATTTGAATTTAATTATATAAACCAGTCACACTAATTGTTCCTTTTTAAAATCCCATTATGTTTCAAAGTTCATGCAATACAACAGTAAACAACTGTCCTGAGGGACCACTACAGAGTAATGATTAAAGTACTGTACTTGGAAAAGGGAGACCCAAGTTCAAATTTCTGCTTAGTTATGGAAGTAGCTGTGTGACTATGGCCCACCAATGTCTCTTAACAAACCTAGTTTAGAGGATTGTTGCAGGGATTAAACGGGAGAGGGAAACTATATAAAGTGGATATGTACATTTGTAGTGCAATACAAACAAAGTAACAGTAACAATAACAGTTTAAACTTTTTGCCATGCATTGGCACTTCAAGTGGTATTTTCATCAGGTCGCTATTTTTTGCCATTATTTTTATCAGCTTAAAAAAGCACAGATCCATCAAAATACCGCAGGAAGCTTCTTCTACATCCTCATATTTAGCTGCTGTTTTGCTTCCTTGATAAAGTTTACATTGCACAGGTAAATGGTACTCCTCCGTATATACATCCAGCTGAGTAGGATATAATTATGAGTAAACAGTTCAAGTGTCCATGACATATACTCAAAACAAATAAACAAATCCATCAAATATGTTTTGATGGAATTAGTCCATCAAAAATGCTTGATTTTTATCTTCATAATTGTCTGGTTCCATTTCCCCAAAACCTGAATATTCACATCAAGCATCTATCTCAGTAAGCTTCTGTCTATCATCTCCTGTTGCCTTTTCACAGCTCCTTCTTTTCTCAGAGTAGCACATGAAGTGGTTGTTTCAGGGAGCAGAGCATGGGAGCAATGCGTTGGACTGCACTCTTCTTCCTGGGTGACTTCTGTAGCTGTGTCTCTATTGCAATGCTCTTAACTTGCTTCATCCTCAGTCTTCCCTCTCCCTCTCCATGGCCTTGTCCTTGGAGCCATGCTTCCCTCCTTGGAGTCATACTTCCCTCTCTTGTTCTTTGCACTCTACAAAGCCCCTCTCCTTCCTTTCCTCATCCGGTGATACCACATCTTCCTCTCTTGCACCTTGTCCTTCATCATGCCTAACTTGCAACTTGCCACTGAATTTCTCGGGCTCCTTCCCCTACTTTCCCCTCCCTTGCTTGCCCCACTGTCCCTTCCCCCCTACTCCCTCCCTCAGCTCATCCCCTCAGAGGGCACCCTCCCTTGCTTCTTGTGCACTATCACTTACACCACTCATTCTTCCATCTCTCCTACTATTAGTCTCCTCTCCTCTCATGCTCTCATGGTACTCTCCTCACTTATTTGCTGTGTGCCAGCCCTAGCACTGCTCATTCACCCACCTCTCCTACTCCCTCCCTCACCTTGCCTCATATCCTAACAGGGAACCCTTTGCTTGCTTCTTGCACTCTGCTGCTCTCACTTTCTTCATGCCTGAAACCCCTGGGTGGCCTTTCTTGCAAAACAATTTGACAGAAGAGCCTCCATATTTTGGCCCATATCTTGGCTTCTACAAAGGCTAGGCCGTGATTCCCAAACTTTGGTCTTCCAGAAGTTTTGGACTTCAACTCCCAGCATTCCTGACTGTTGGCCAAGCTGGCTGGGACTTCTGGGAGCTGAAGTCCAAAACAACTGTAGGACCAAAATATGGGAATCACTGGGCTAGAGACTTACTTTAAAAAAATAAATAAAACCTTGGACTCTGGTCCAAATGGTGGCCCAATTGAGCACTGGGTGGCATGCCTAAAATCCAGATAAAACCTAGTTCGCTTGATATGACAACACAAGCCAACAGATCTTTTCTTTTTCTCTATTCATAACCCTGCTTCCCTGATCCTCTTTTGAGACTTGAGTTGGGCCTTATATGGGCCTGCATCACACACAACTTACCTCAGGTGAGAGTGGAGAGGAGGAGAACCAAGCACCAGTCATAATAGCAATAGCAATAGCAGCTTCATTTATATGCTGCTTCATACCACTTAAGCAATCTCCAAGCGGTTTACAGCTGTAAACTAATTGCCCCCAACAAGCTGGGTACTCATTTCAGTGATTTAGGAAGGATGCAAGCCTGAGTTGAGCTTAAGCCCTTAGCTGGTACTGAAATCGCAACCTTATGGTTTGTTAGTGAGTGGCTGCAGTACAGGTATTTAACCGCTGTGCCACCAGGGCTCCTTGCAACCAGCCATGGTCACAACCCTATTTTGCGGCTATTTTGCTGTGTACAATATGCTCTGTGGTTGATCCATTGTGACCATGGGTGGCGCTCACTCTTTCCACTCCTGTGAATGAGAAGAATGGATGTCAGCATGAACTGACCGCAGAATATTTGGTATGCAGCAAAATAGAACCAAATTGCAAAACATGCTGGACAATAGATAACGAATGCACATCAGTTCTCTTGGTGAGTTTTGGCAATCCCAGCATCTTCCCAGTCCAGAAGTAATTTGGAGTTTTCCTGCAGGATATCCTTGAGAAATCTCCAAGGGAGGAGAAATGAAACCATATCCATACTGTGTGTATTATGTTCTTGATATCACAATGAAGTGGAATTAGGCATTCATACTCAAAGTAATTACTAATCTATAGTGGGATGTAGTATCTCTACTGGGAAAATAATTGATTTGCACGACAATGGTACAGCATGGTATAACACTGTGAGAGCCACAGCATAATGTGATAAGGTCCAGGCAAAGATGAGACTAACACAGTGCGATTTCTGTATAGAAGTACGTCATAATGGCAAATTATTAAAAAAAAACTGTATTGTAAGTCCTGTTGACTGCAGTATAACTGACTAGTTTTATACTCACAGTTGAGTTGTGCATATAAGGCAATCTTACTGAAAAGAAGAGAACCCCAGTTTTAGAAAGATACAATTTTGGCAGCACAATTTTGGAGACCCAGCAGGAGTGGCCCTTGCATTGGTGTTAAGTGCTACCAAGTGGGATTTACATACAGTGCACAAGTATTCAGGTTGTTTTGTTAGTTAATGAATTAAGACAGAGAAGAACTACTAATTCCTGTGGAGAAACTTCCAGTGATATAGGATATAAACAAGGACTAGAGCAACTTTGTGTTCATTGGGTGTGTTTTTTTTAAAAAAATATGGGGTGTCTAATGGGAAATGTGGACAGTTGGAATATCGGTTTAATAATACATTGTGCTGACCTGTTTTTCCTATTCAAAAGTGTCCTAATACATTTCCCCCATGTTTTGCCTGGTTCATATTCCCTCATATTAATATACAGCTCATCTTTTATCTTACTGCAGCTGATGGGGGTTGTTGTCCAATATATCTGGATGGCAACTAGCTAAGAAGAATTGTTATAGAATAATACCATCTCTCTTTTGATTTAATTCATGGTAAATAATAATAATAATCAGAATTTCAAAACAAAATATGATCAAATTTATAGTTTGGTAAACTTTACATTTCAAAGACTTTTCACTACCAAGACCCCTTTCACCATAAAACTAACACTTCAACCTACCTTTTCCATTGCCTAGTATCATATTATATTTTGATTTGGTAAAACGAACAACAGATTCTATGGATCATAACAAAGAACACATTATTAAATGGTTTTGACTGGATTAATTGCTAAAGGCAGACATTTGATTAATGTGGCTGTGAATCATTTTTTGCTGATGAGAGATCCAGCAGGCATGGCGGATATGTGTGGTTCACTGAGTATAATGGGAATGTAATTTTTAACATCCTTGCTGGTATGGAAGATGGGAAATCATTACATTTTAGTCACTGAAGAACCATATAAAAATGAGGGGGAAAGTTGTGCAAGAATATGACTTGTGATAGAGGAAATTTATATCAAAAGCATTTTATTAACACTATTATAATAATTCTGCCTCTAGCAATTAATTCAGACAAATTATTTTTAATAATTCTATTATTGTAATAGAGATACTAATTCTCTCCCTCCTGCTATTTATCTCAAGAGGACTGCAAAGAAGCTACAGTATATTTTAAAATTCATATTTCTTTCAATAACAAAACTTAAATCAGAATAAAGTCGACCCATTAAATTAATTGAATGTACAGCAGCCTGGATTTTCCAATTCTCAGTCTACTGTATTTAGGACTGATAATTAGATTTAGGTCAGTAGAAGCCTACAATAACCCAATAATACAATCATCCATCCATCCATCCATT